>NC_133011.1:3300000-3420000 GCF_048564905.1 Vicugna pacos
CTTGGGAGCAGTCCCCATCCCTGCCAGGACAAGGACAGCCACTGAGCAGAGAGGAAGTCCCACCTCATACACTATGCATACTTTTCCTCCTCCATTACTAGCCACACACCCTACCAAGGTGATAATGGTCAGCTCACCCTGAGGAAAGATGTGACTGGTGTCCACATTAAATCCAGCCCTTCCACCAAAGGCATTGGGCAAATGCAGTCTACACAGGGACACTCCCATGTAAGAAAACCCCATCAAGACCACAATGGGTAAAAGTTTTAACTAAATTCATAGATAAATTCATAGAGAAAGTTAAGTAAACTGAAAAGGAAAAGAATTACTCTTAATTGAAAGAGCAAGAGGAAGCCAGTGGAAAAAAATAAAAATAAAACAGAAATAAGCAATCTACCTGACAAAGAATTTAAAACATTGATAATAAAAATAAACAAAATTACAGAAGATAACTGATCTAAAGATAGCTCATTTTAACAAGGAACTACAAACTATACGGAAGACCCAATAAAAAAGAGGTGACTTAACATCTGAGACAAAGAGCACTCTAGAAGTAATAAATAGCAAATTAAATGACATAGAACACATACATGATTGAGAAAATAGAATAATGGAAATCACTCAATGAGAACAGTAGACAGAAAGGCAGATTAAAAAAAAAAGACTGCAACAAATGAGATCTATGGGATAACATTAAACATGACAATATTTACATTATAGAGGTTCCAGAAGGAGAAGAGAGAGATGTATCAAAATGTATTTGAAGAAATTAAGGCTGAAAATGTCTCAAACCTAAAGAAGGAAACAGATACACAGGTACAGTAAGCACTGAGGGTCCCAAACAAGATCAATTCAAACAAACCCATACCAAGACATATCATAATTAAAGTGACAAAAATTAGAGATAAAGAGAGAATTCTAGAGGAAGCAAGAGAAAAACAGAGTCATGTACAAAGGAATCCCCATAAGGCTATCGGATGATTTATCTGCAGAAACTTTGCAGGCCAGAGGAAGTGGTATGATATATTCAAAGCGCTGAAAGGGAAGAACCTGCAACCCATGATACTTTACTCAGAAAGATTATCATTTAGAATAGAAGGAGAGATAAAGAACTTCTCAGACAAGCAAAACTAAAAGAATTCAGCAATACTAAACTTAACCTAAAAGAAATGTTTAAAGGTCTTCTCTAAATGGAAAAGAAACAAGAATATATAGGAGAGGGAAAATCCTAGGAAAGACAAATAAATAGCAAGAACTAAAGATCATTAAATACATCAGTACAAAGACTAAAAGACAAAAAAATTGTAAAAGCAAATACAACTACAAATAAATAGTAAAGGGATAAACATAAAGATGTAAAATATAACATCAAAACCAGAAAATGTTGGGGGTAGAGTGAAAAATGCAGAGCTGTTAGAATGTGTTTGAACTTAGAGGACTATCAGCTTAAAACAAGTAGACATATTTATAGGTCGATATATATGAACCTCATGGTAACCACAAATCAAGAACCTACAACAGATATATAAAAGCCCAAAACGTAGAAATCCAAGCATACTGCAAAAGAAAATCATCAAACCACAGAGGGAAAAACAAAAATATAAATGCACAGAAAAGAACTACAAAGACAACTGGAAAACAAGGACTAAAACGGCAATAAGAGCAGGCCTATTGATAATTACTATGAATGTCAATGGGCTAAAGGCTCCAATCAAAAGACAGAAGGATGCTGATTGGATTTTAAAAAGACCCTTCAATACACTACCTACAAGAGACTCACTTCAGGGCAAAAGATACACATAGACTGAAAGGAAATAGAAAAAGATATTTCAGGCCAATAAAAATGACAAGAAAGGTGAATAGTGAGAGAGAAGCAAGATGGTGGAGAAGAAGGATGCTCACAGCTCACCCTTTCCCACAAATACACCAAAACTCACATCTACTGACCTACTCAGCCAACCAGAGCACCTGCTGAACTCTGACAGAACATTGTCCTGTTCAAAACACAAAGACACCAAAAATCTGATAGGAGTAAAGGGAAAAAGAAAGAAGAAAAAGCAAAATAGTGCAGGACTGGTCCCACGGGGAAGGAGCGGTAAAGGAGGAATAGCACTCGTTTGCTGTGTCTTTCCCCTCCAATGAAGAGGCCAACAGGACGGAGGGGGAGCCTCCAAGACTCAGATCTGCCCCAAGCATCCCTTGACTGACGGAACTAAGTTAAATGGGAACAAAGGATCCCTGTGACACCCAGCCCAAGACGTGAGCCAGCAGCTGGGGCCAGGACAGGCTGCCTGAACCGGGCAGAGGACTGGGGCAGCAGCGCTGAGGCAGCCCCGGGGGAATGCAGGGGGCTGCGCACTGTGGCTGGGAGGGGATACTGAGCAGAACAACCTGGGTCCCCCATAAATTGCAAAAAAAGCAAAGCAACACAGCTGGTGTGCTCTGGGGGGAGGGGCGCTGTAGCCTTTGTCTCCTCAGATTGGCGGCACCATTAATGGTGCTTCTCGGGAGAAGAGAGGCAGGGCGCAGCCACAGCCACCATATCCTCCTATGCACAGAGCCCAGGCTGGGGCGGGGCTGAGACCTGAATCCACACTCAGGGGGCTCCACAACCTCCTAGGCAGGACTGAGACTTGTTTACAGCCTGAGGCAGATAGGATCTTTCTGCCCTGGCACCTCAGAGAACTCCTACCGCCAAGACAAACAAGGAGCTGACATTTGGCACAGAGCAGGGGTGGGGTTGTTCCGTGGTCTTCCCTGAGCCTGCCTTCTAAGAACTGACCTGAGGTGGAGCAGGCAGCTGCACAGAGCAGCAGAGCACCCTGCACTGGGAGAGGGCGGGTGGCCACCAGCCTTCCTGGCAGGAATGCAGCACCTGACACAGTGCTGGGAGGGGGCACGATCCGCCCAACTGCCTTGCCCGAGCGCAGCATCTGACTGCGGCATTGGGAGGGGGAGTGACCTGCCCGCCCACCAGGAAAGAGCTCAGCACCTGACCCAGTGTTGGGAGGGGGTGCGATCTGCTAGCTGACAGCCACTGGGAGCAACACAGACAAGGACGCCAACGGAGGGCCTCTGGAAACAGCAAGCTGTGTTCACAAAACAGGGTGAAGACACAAAGACCTCTCAATAAAATCATTGAGAGCACACTGTCTCCAGGAGAATTAGATAACTGATACTCCTTAAGCCACGGTGCCAGAGAGATATGAACAATATGAAGAAGCAGAGGAACCACTCCCAATTAAAAGATCAAGAGAAATCCCCTGAAAGCACGATCAAAGAAATAGACACTGATAGCCTACTAGATCAAGATTTAAAAAAAGGAGTGATCAAAGTACTGAAGGAACTAAAAGAGATAGTGTTTAGAGATATAAAATATGTCAAAAATGAAATAGAAGCTATAAAGAAGAACCAAGTAGAATTAGTAAACTCATTTGCTGAGATGAGAGCTGACCTAAGGGCTGTACAAAGCAGACTAGATAATGCAGAGGAACGAATAAGTGACCTACAAGACAGGACAACAGAAAGCACCCAATCAGAACAGCTGAGAGAAAAACAAATAAAAAATAATGAAAACAATATAAGGGACCTATGGGATAATATAAAGCATGCCAATCTACACATAATAGGGGTTCCAGAAGGGGAAGAAAGAACAAAGGGGATTGAAAAGGTATTTGAAGAAATCATGAATGAAAACTTCCCAAACCTAAAGAAGGAATCAGATATCCAAGTACAGGAGGCTCAGAGGGTCCCAAACAGGAAGAACCCAAACAGACCCACACCAAGACATATCATAATCAAGATGACCAGAGTCAAGGATAAAAAAATGATCCTAAAAGCAGGAAGAGAAAAACAAAGAGTGAGTTACAAGGGAACCCCCTATAAGGCTCTCAGCTGATTTCTCTACACAAACACTACAGGCCAGAAGGGAGTGGCAAGATATATCCAAAGTCCTGAATAAAAAAAAGTGCAGCCTAGGATACTCTATCCAGCAAGGCTATCCTTTAGAATAGAAGGAGAGATAAAGAACTTCACAAACAAGCAAAAATTAAAAGAGTTTAGCAACACTAAACCCATGCTAAAAGAAATATTGACAGGTCTACTCTAAATAGAAAAGAAGCAGGATGCTACAAAAATGAGAAACTCAACTGGAAAGGTGATAACTACCATGAATTACAAATAAAATAAACACAAAATTGTAAAAGAAGGCATCTAAATCATTAAGAGTGGGAGAGGGAAGCAAGGAAAGCCACTGTGGAAAACAGTATGGAGATTCTTCAAAAGACTAGGAATAGACTTACCATAGGACCCAGGAATCCCACTCCTGGGCATATATCCAGAAGGAACCCTACTTCCAAATGACACCTGCACCCCCATGTTCATAGCAGCACTATTTACAATAGTCAAGACATGGAAACAGCCTAAATGTCCATCAATAGATGAATGGATAAAGAAGTGGTATATTTATACAATGGAATACTATTCTGCCGCAAAAACCAACAATATAACACCATTTGCAGCAATATGGATGTTCCTGGAGAATGTCATTCTAAGTGAAGTAAGCCAGAAAGAGAAAGAAAAATACCATATGAGATCACTCATATGTGGAATCTAAAAAATACATACATACATACATACATACATACATACATACATACAAAACAGAAACAGACTCATAGACACAGAATACAAACTTGTGGTTGCCAAGGGGCTGGGGGGTGGGAAGGGACAGACTGGGATTTTAAAATGTAGAAGAGAAAAACAAGATTATACTAGGGAATTACACTATAGCACAGGGAAATATATACAAGATCTTGTGGTAGCTCACAGCAAAAAAAAATGTGACAATGAATATATGTATGTTCATGTATGACTGAAAAATTGTGCTTTACACTGAAATTTGACATAACATTATAAAATGACTATCACTCAATAAGAAAATGTTAAAAAGATGAATAGCAATACTCATATCAGACAAAATAGACATTAAAATTAAGGCTATCACAAAACACAAATAAAGGCACTATATAATGATAAAAGGATCAATACAGGAAGAGGTTACTGCACTCATTAACATATATGCACCCAATATCAGATCACCTAAAACAAATACTAACAGACATAAAGGGAGAAATGATGCTAATACAATAATAATAGGAGACTTTAGCACCCTACTGACATCAATGGACTGGTCATCCAGAAAGAAAATCAGTCAGGTAACAGTGGACTTCAATGACACAATACTCCAGTTGGACTTCATTGATATCTACAGGGCATTACATCCAAAACCAGCAAAATATACATTCTTTTCAAGTGCACATGGAACAATCTCCAGAATAGATCACGTAATAGGTCACAGAATGAGTTTCAACAAATTTAAGAGGATGGAAGCATTTTTTTTCTGGCTAAAACAGTATAAAATTAGGAATCAGCTATGGGAAGAAAAATTTGAAAAGAACCAAAACATGGAAACTAAACAACATGCTGCTAAAAAACCAATGGGTCAGTGATGAAATCAAAGAGGAAATTAAAAAATACCTTGAGACAAATGAAAATGGGGAGCCAATGATCCAAAATCATCTCAAATTGGAAAGGAAGAGGTAAAACTGTCATGATTTTCAGATGACATGACATTTTATATATAAAACCTTAAAGTCTCCAGCAAAACCAGAAACAATTAGAACTAATAAATGAATTTGGCAAAGTTTCAGGATGCAAGATTAATATACAGAAATCTATTGCTTTTTTATACACTAATAATAAATTATCAGAGAAAGGTAAAAAATTTCCATTTAAAGTCACATCAAAAAGAGCTCAATATCCCTATTTATTAAAGAAATGCAAATCAAAACTACCCTTCAGAATGGCCATCATTAAAAAGTCTACAAATAATAAATTGCTGGAGAGGGTGTGGAGAAAAAGGTATCCTCCTACATTGTTGGTGGGAATGTGAATTGGTGCAGCCACTATGGAGAACAGTATAGGGGTTCCTTAAAAGACTGAAATAGAGTTACCCTATGTTCCCACAATCCCATTTCTGAGCATGTATCTGGAGAAAACTACTTTGAAAAGATGCATGCACCCCAAATTTCATAGCAGCAGTATTTACAATAGCCAAGACATGGAGGCAACCTAAATGTTCGTTGACAGGTGACTGGATAAAGAAGATGTGGTGTACACACACACACACACACACACACACACACATACATACACATACAATGGAATAATAATCAGCCATGAAAAAGAATAAAATAATGTCATTTGTAGCAACATGGATGGATATGTGGATTGTCATATTAAGTGAAGTCAGTCAGGCATAGAAAGACAAATATATATCACATATGTGGAATCTTAAAAAATGATATAAATGAACTTATTTACAAAATAAAAACAGAACTCACAGACAGAAAACAAACTGATGGTTACGAAAGTGGGAAGAAGGGGGCAGGTTAGGGGTAAATTAGGAGTTTGGGGATTAACATATACAGGTAACAATATATAAAATAAACAACAAGGACCTACTGCAGAGCACAGGGACTATATTCAATATCTTGTAATAACCTGTGATGGAAAAGAATATGAAAAAGAAGATACATATATATACACATATATCTTTCATTTTGCATATAAGTGAAACTAACACAACATTGTAAAATTAACTATATTTCAGTTAAAAATAGTTAAAAAGAAAAAATCACATCAAAAAGAATAAAAGACTGTGAATAAACTTAACCAAGGAGGTGAAAGATCTATACTCTGAAAACTATTTTAAAAAAAACTGATGAAGGACACTAAAGGTAACACAAAGAAATGAAAATATATCCCATGCTCAGGGAGTGAAAGAATTAATATTGCTAAAATGGTCATACTACCCAAAGCAACCTGCAGATTCATTGTAATCTCTATCAAAATACCCATGACATTTTTTCACAGAACTAGAACAAATAACCCTAAAATTCATATGGAACCACAAAAGACCTTAAATTATCAAGGCAATATTGAGAAAAAAAAAGTTGGAGATATAACCTTCCTTGACTGCAGACTACATTACAAAGCTACAGTGTTCAAAACGGCATGGTACTGGCACAAAAATAGACACAGAGATCAATGGAATAAAATAGACAGCCCAGAAATAAACCCACACATTATGGTCAATTAATCTGTGACAAAGGAGGTAAGAATATACAATGGAGAAAACTGAGCGCTGGGAGAACTGGATAGCCTTACGTAAAACAATTAGATTAGAACATTCTCTCACACCATACACAAAATAAATCTAAATGTAAGACCTGAAGCCATAAAACTCCTAGGTGGAGTTTAAAACAAAGGTACAACACTCTTTGACATAAATCATAGCAATCTTATCTTGGATCAGTCTCCTAAGGCAAAAGAAATAAAAGCAAAAATAAACAAATGGGCCCTGGGTAAGAGGCAGATGAAAAGATGCTCAACATTGCTAATTGTTAGAGAAATGCAAATCCAAACCACAGTGAGCTATCACCTCAAATCTGTCAGAATGGCTACCAACAAAAAACCTATAAATAACAAATGTTGGAGAGAATGTGGAGAAAAGGGAACCCTTGCACACTGTTGACGGGAATAAGAATGTAGATTGGTGCAGCCGCTATGGAAAACAGTATGGAGGGTCCCCCAAAAACTAAAAATTGAACTGCCATATAATCCAATAACTCTACTTCTACATATATATCTGGAAAAAATGAAAATAATAATTTGAAAGATACATGCACCCCAATGTTCATAGATGCAGTATTTACAATAACCAAGACATGGAAGCAACCCAAGAGCCATTAACAGATGATTTGATTAAGATGCTTCATACACACACACACTCAGCCATAAAAAGAATGAAATACTACCATTTGCAGCAAAGTGGATGGTTCTAAAAAATGTTATGCTTCATGAAATATGTCAGAAAGAGACAAATACAGTATGATATCACTTATATGTGAAATCTAAAAACAAAAAAAATACGAATGAATGTATATGAAAAACAGATATAGAAAATAAACTTGTAGTTACCAAAGGACAGAGGGAAGAGGGAGGGACAAATTGGGGTTATGGAATTAACAGATAAAGGCTACTACCTATAAAATAGACAGGCAATAAGGATATACCACACAGTGCAAAGAATTATATTCATTATCTTACAATAACTTATAATGGAGCACAGTCTGTAAAAATATTGAATCTCTATGCTGCACACCTGAAATTAACATGACACTACAAATCAAACAATTCAATCAAAATTATAAGGGAGAAGGAACACCAAGACAGATGGACACAGGTGCAAAAATGCCACATGAAGGCACAGACACAAAGAAGAAAGATGACCATGTGACAGTGGAAATATTAAAGGTCTGAAAACACAAATTAAAATGCAGATATTGATAGAGTAGTTTTTTAAAAGCAAGATGCCACTATAAGCTACCTGTGGAAGAAACACTTTAAATGTGAAAACCTAAACAAGTTGAAAGTAAATGGACAGAGTAAAATAAACCGTGAAACCAGTAGGTGTCAAAAGGCTGGGGGTGCTATTTTAATATCTATATAAAGGGATTTGAGACAAAATATATTATCAAATATAAAGAGATCACTTTTAATGAACAATTATAATATATATTTAAAAATGGTGCCTCAAAATACATAAAACACAAATTGATGGAATTAAAGGAGACAACAGATAACACCAAGATCTTAGCTGGACAGTTTGACGCTCCTCTCTCAGATCTTGTAACGAGTAAACAAAAACTCAAAAAAGACATAGAAAACTTGAACAATGCTATCAATGTCTTGATCTAATTGACATTTACAGAGGGATAAGTACTATTATTATTACCGCTCTCAGGAAGCTGTCTGACTTGACCAAATTTGCAAAGCTAATAAGCAGCAGAACTGGGAGTCAAACCCATGGAGTCCAAGTTCGAAGCCTCTACCTTAAGTGCTTTACACAGCCATTGTTGGCCCAGCTATTAAACAAGGTGACTATCATAGAATGCTAAAAGTTCCCTGAAAAGGAACTAGGCTTAAAACAAATTCCAAGGGTTATTACACTTATTTAGCATCATTAGTTGAACTCATCTAGATATAATATAAAGGAGATTGAAAAGATTATTTCTATCCTCAAAATATACATAGATCTGTTCCTTGATTCTTAGGAAGTCATACTTAGAGAATCATTATTACATTACCATAAGGTTTCTTGTGCTTGATTATAATAAGGTAAGTATCCTTGAGAGTAACAAAACAGTGGTCTTAAACTTTATATTTTGTTACAAACAATTCTCTAAAATCCTCTTCTGAGTCTGGGTTTGATTAAGAATGAGGAGACCTGCACACAGTTTTGATACAGTAGGCAACCGAACTGGGTTAGTAAAGGGTGAGAATACCACTGGGCAGGAAAAAGGAAGAAGGAAAAAGGAAGAAAAAAATAAGTCGGAGATTTCCAGAGGTCTTTCTCCTACTTGACAGTTTATCCTGGGACCAACTTTGAAGGAGGTATTCTTTTATTAAACATGAGAAATGAGCTTTTTGTCATACAGCAACTTCAATGCTTGATAAAAACACTGGAAGCTAGATCCCAGCTAGGATTACCAGGAGTTACTAAGGCTGCTTGGACTGATGGTTAGAGTGGACATGCAGCTTGTTTCTGGACACTATCTGCTCTCTACATTCTGCCTTTAACCTATGATCTGTATTTTGTAAATCTTAGAAAAGTGAGCAATGTGCATGTAGCATTCATGCGGTAGTCACACTTCAGCGAACCACAGTATTGCGAGGCTAATTTTTACCCAAATGTTCAAAGGCCTTCCCAGATATTAATTCACCATTCTCCACAATAATAATGGTGGCTCATCTTCCCAGTGTACAGATGAAAAGATGGAGACTCCTGGCCACAAACACAGAAGGGAAATTTTCTTGAAAATTAATATAACATTAAACATTAAGTGGAAAAGTCATTTCAGAGAGTTGAGAAGAGTTAGGGCATTAAGAGCCACCTGCAGCTCAGCTCCCCATCTTAACATTTTTTACTTATTAAAATAAAAAACTGCAAAAATAAAAAACTGGTACAACAAAATATTTAGAAGCAAAAGTCAACAGTGAACAGGGAAAAGGAAAACAGAGACCCAAACCTTCCTAGCAGCCCTTGAGACAGTCAAGTAAACAGTAAATAAAAGCATATAAGAGAAAATTTGGAAGTGCAATGTGTGTTGTTATGGTAAGAGAATCATAATGGGCCATATTGTTTAAAGAGACATTATCCGAGCAGGTTTAGGAAGACGACTGTTTCCAGCACAACAAATGGCTCATGCAAACCTGGGGGAAAACTGAAGTGTATGGAGTGTGGGATTTTCTTTCAATAGCCAGGTCATAAAAAACTTGAGCAAAAAAAAAAAAAGAAAAAAGCATAGTGGAGATCAGAGACATTCCTTACCACTGAGTTGTCACTGACACACATAAGACATGTATCCAACACTGATGATGCACGGCTTCCTTTTAAAGAAAGATGGTATCACTTGAATTTTATGGGTGGTTAAATATAGGAATCGTTAAGCTACGACTTTTGCCTAAGTTAACAGTTCGTGGTAGGGTTTTCTGTCATTCTCAGTATTTATTAAAAAATTGCCTCAGTTAAAAAAAAAAAATGAGCAAAGCAAGACCTTCAGTGCTACCCTGAAAATGCATAGGAAGGTAAAAAAGATGTATTTTTCTCCTAAATGACTTCAAGTTTGGAGAATGAGTAACTAAATTTAAGTCAGTTCCATTCACCATGAATGTGAGCATCCCAGATCCCACAGTGAGACAGGAAGGGGGCAGGGCACAGCCATTCAAGGAATGCTACAGCAATTAACATCAAAATGGTGGAAGATTCAACCCCCAGTGGGCCCTGAGGCTCAAGCTGGTGGGAGATTTGACTTCTAGCAGTTCTTGAGCTTCATTATACACCCATTGTAACATTAACATGGTAAATAACACACCCACAGGCTCCATGGCAGTCCCAAGGCTAGCCACAGAAGGTCAAAGAGTGGGAAATGGCCAACTTCCTGGGAATCCCAGCCCCTTCCCCAGGCTACTTAGACTGGTCCTTCTAGTTCTTAGCATATGAAGCCACTGAGCCCATAAAAACTGGCAACACAGTGTGTCGCAGCCGCTGCCCCGTCTCTCTCCCTCTTTGGAAACAGCCCACACTTTGTCTATGGAATGTGTACCCACTTTTAATCTGAGCACCCAGCCCCCACACCTCGTGGCCTTTCCCTTGACTTTCAATGTATCTCTCTGAATAAATCTACCTTCACTCAACTGTGGCTCCCTCTTCAATTCTTCCCTCCGCGAATCCAAGGACCCACACTTGGTGGGGCACGTCCCGGGTGCTCCACTGATGCTCTCATGCCCCACATCCATTTGTCCTGCATCAGTAGCGTAGGCTAGGCCCCTTGGAAATATCTTGTGATTAGTGCTGCCCCCTAGAAAACAGGTATGTGAGGTAATCCAAGGGTGACATATGAAACATGAAACCACACAGACTGCAATGAAATACCGAAAGCAGAGGCTCAGAAAACTCTGTGCAGTGACATCAGAAAATGAAGGAGCCATTTTGGACTGATGCCGTCCGGGCTGGCTGACGCAGAGGACAGGTGGCATCTTCCAAGTCCCACCATGGCTGGAGGGTGCACTGGGGTTGGCTCAGGCGCAGAAGGGAGAACACCAGAATGTCAGGTGAATAGCATGGGACTGGAAAGCCATGCTTAACTTTTGAGGGGGAAACAGAGGGTTGTAGAGATTTGGAAATAAATCATGGTAATGAAAGAGCAAAACCAAAGGGGCATCAGTGCAGTGATGCAAAGAGAGATGAACTGAGGTTGGGAAAGTGTGGGTCCTATCCCTTCAAGCAGCCACTGCTACACGGCACGATTCCGGTCCAAGGACTCAGCCACTGGTGGGGGGTGGGGGCATCACAGTTTCCTCATCTAAACTGCAAAGACATCGAGCCAAGTGGGTTTGAGAGGTTCCTTCTCACAGATTCGTAAGAGGGCTTCTTCTCAGCTAACTTTAATTCTCAGCTGCAGTAATCATTTTATACTAGTTTCCTCTTGTAGAGGAAGCTCTGAGTAGATTGCAAATCGATTAAAACATCCATCTCAATGGTTCGACAAAAGGTGGGAGACGGCTGGTGCTTCAGAAGGCCTGGCACCACTTTCTGCACATCATAGAACAATCCATACTTTTTATTACTGTCTGGTTGTGTGTCTGTTTTCCAGAAGCTGATGAAATCCTGACGGCAGGAACGATGCTTTGTGCATTTTTGTGTCTTCACTATCTACACTTAGAACTTGGCTCATAGTAAGGGTCAATCATTATGATGGTGGTGATGATTATAATACAGCTAAATACATATTTTGAGTTACTAATATGTCACAGATAATCCTAAAAGCATTGTGTTATTTAATCTGCCCCCAAGCCCTGTAAGATAGGTGTCATGATTAGCCCCCACTTCACAGATGAGGACACTGGAGCACAGACAGAAGGCAAGCAAATTGCCCAAGTTCACACAACTGCTATATCAGACAGAGTGCACTCACACACAAAGGCACCTGGCCACAGAATTCATCCTTTCAAGTACTTGAAGAGGCTTGACTGATGCTTGTTGAATAAACACAGAGTATTTATTACAAAGGGGAAGGGAAACTGACCCAGGGGTGGGAGGAGGTGGGCTGGGGAAGGCGGTCAGTAGAAAAAGGATGTTGATCAGAGGGGAATGCCATTAAAAAAAAAAAGGCATGGAAGTGAAGTCAGAGACAGACAAATATCACATAATGTCACTTATATGCAGAATATTAAAAAAATGACACAAGTGAATTTATTTACAAAACAGAAAAGACTCACATAGAAAATAAACTTATAGTTACCAAAGGGGAAGGGGGAAGAAGGAGAAATTAGGAGTGTCGGGTTAGCAGATACAAACTACTATATACAAAATAGATAAACAAGGTCCTACTGTATAGAACAGGGAACTATATTTAATATTCTGTAATAAATCATAATGGAAAAGAATATATATCTATGTATGTGTAACCGAATCACTTTCTTCTACACCAGAAACTAACACAACATTGTAAATCGCCTATACTTCAATTAGAACATTTTTTTAAAAAGGCATAGAGGGAAAAAAAGTCACGGGAGGAAAGAAGCAACAAGCCGTTTGTTGGAGAAGATGGGACGAAGGCTGTTGTTGAAGAGAGAATCAATGGCCACTTCACAGAGGGCCTCGCATACCCCATGACTTTTCGGAGAAGCCAGGACCACCAAAGGATCTGTCAAGTGTAAGCATTCTCATGGAGACAGCAAGATAAAATATTTGAGAAAAATGGTGTTTCTGAAAAGTCTTGGCTATGCCCAGTTTTCCACAAAACTTAAAAAAACTCTCCCTCGGACTTGGTGTCTTTGCAATTTCTTCTGCCTATAACATCCTTTCCATTCCTATTTTTCCCTAATCATTACTCCTGGTTTTTGAAATGCAGCTCAAATGTTGTCCTCCCTAAGAAATTTCCTTCCTCTCGTTTCCTCCCGTATCCGCTCTGCACAGCACCCCGACGTAACACTTAGGACATTTTATTCTAATTCTTTGTTCATTTGCGTTTTCAGCCTTTTCTCCCTGGCTGTGGATACTTTCCAAGCCAGCATCATCTTTCATTCTCTTGTGTACCAGTTTTTGGAACAAGAAAAGGACTAAGTAAATGCTATTTAATGAATCAATTGCTCTTCTGATTTTTAATCAATTTTTAATCATTGTGAATAATTGGGAGTTTACAATTGCTTCACTATGGTATTTGTCTATAATCTTGGTAGAAGATATTGAAATTAACTTCCCTACATTATGTCTACCTCAAGACTACCATTTATGATACCAAAATATCTACACAGTGCAAAATAAGAGTTCAGTGGTAAGCCACTCTGTGACAAGTGCATGGAACATCCCAATTCAATTTGAACAATTTGGCGCAGCAGAAAATAGTCGGCCCAGCCATTTAAGCTTTACTGACCAATCTCTTCTTTCTCCTTTTCCAATAAAGGCTTATTTCCCGTCAACACACTGCAGTTTAAAAAACCGACCTTCCTTCTTTATTCAGCTCCCAGCTGAATTTGCCCCACGGTGGTCCTCCTCCTCAGCTCAGTCAGGAGAAGTGCTGTTTCCGAGTCCAGACTGGCTCTGCTCGCCGCACGGCAGGCCGGTCAATCGGGAGAGGAGCTGTTGGCACAAGGAATAGCAACTTTATTCGGAAAGCCGGCAGACCGAGAGGATGGCAGACTAATGTCTTGGAGAGCCATCCTACTCAAGGCAGAATTCAGGCTCCTTTTATACAAAAAAACAGGGTAGGGGGGTATGGTTGGTTGTTGCAAACTTCTTGCTGCAGGAATTCGTTCTTGCAGCCGTCCATCTGGGTCAGGCCATGGTGTCCCTGTAAACCTCCAATAAAACAAATGTTATTCTCTCTTTCGCAACTTGCCATCTCCACGTAAGTGCAGAAGTGCTGACATCCTTAAAGGTCAGGGCCCCGAGAATAGGCTCTCCTGTCTAGTTCAGGCCAAAGGCAATACTGTTTCCCAAAAGGTGCAGAGCTGGCAAGACTGAGCCTTGGAAACAGGGCGCAGTGGTCAAAGCCACAGGAACAGATCCAATATGGAGCCAGACTTGTTCTGCTCTATTAACGGTCTCCTAAGATCAGAATAACCGCAGCTCATCCCCTGGCCTTGATCCTTTCCCGCGGTCATTCCTAGCCATTTGTCCCGGTTGTGGTTTGTGCCACCTCATTTACTCAGCATTCAACAAATGTGTACTTTCCGTGTGCTGAGAACTGGACACACGAAGTGGCCCAGACCCCACGCTCACAGAATGTACACACTCCAGGGGAACTATAGACATAAGGCGGGAGAAACACAGAGGGCTACGAGGGCAGAGATGAGGGCACCTCACCCCATATTTGGTTGTCAGGGAAAGTTCTAGCATCTGAGTAATGAGTTCAAATGAGTTAGGAAAAGATAAGGGATGAGTTGATAGATTTGGGCAGAAAACGTAAGCAAAGGCAACCACTATTTGAAGGTTCAGAGGCGAATAAAGGTTGACAAACTAAGAAACTGAGGGTCGTTGCAGTGTCCAGAGCCCAGACGCAGGGACCGATGGTCAGGGGGACAAGGGCAGATGCTCGGGAGGCAGCCAGGCCGGAGCATCCCAGGATCTGTACACCAGTTGAGGGATTTGGTCCTTGCCTTACAGCAACCATAGCACAGGATTGACAGTTCAATTTTTGTTTTAGAAAAAAAAAAATCACTCTGACCTCCCTCTGGAGAGGGGATTGGAGAGGGACAAGGCTGAGGCAGACAAAGCTGTGAAGAGGCTGTGGTGAGTCAAAAATTTTGATTCACTAACGTTATGTTCGTAAAGATGGACGGAAGTCTATCTGATGATGGATATTTACTATATAGAACACATGGTGGTTGCTGAGCAATTGGGAGTAAAGAATGAGAGAGAAGGACTGGGGACGATGTTCGGGACTCTCGTAAAATCCTCCCAGGCTGATCTGAATCTTCTCGTTCTGGGCCCCCAGAAACACCTGACAGGCTCTCCTCAACGGGTTTGTACCCTGAATCCCATGCTTCCACCCTAGTTATCTGCTTATGTATATGTTGCTAATCCTGCCCTTAAAATCGTATGAGATATGATAAGGACTGCCGCTGGGTTTATTGGCTGTTTATTTTCCCTGTAACGGGATGTTGTAAAAGTCCTCTTTGTGCTGCTCACTTCCTCTGCGAAGCCCGCCCTCACTCCCCTGGCCATCGTAGGGTCTCCTTCCTCCAAGTTCTAACTGCCTTATGCACACCTCCTTCATCACAAAATTTCATTGCAATTGTCTGAGTCGCCACTAGATTGTAAGATTTTAAGGGATGACTTCTTTTTATCTCTACAAGGCCAGTGCCTACCGGAGTGCTGGACAATATGGTGCAAATTTAGCATGCATTCGTTGATTTACCCATTCTCTTTGCTCGCTGGCATTGCCATTACAGTATAGAGTATCTTTTTTCCAGATACAGTGAGGACCTCTGCTACAGCAAATAGCTGCTCTGTGTCTCTCAAGTCTATTAAGCATTTGTATTAATTTAAAATGAGAAAAACTATCATGGGAAATAATCCTAAATTGTTTTACCAGCTACTTATTGTGCATGTTGATGGAACCAATAATACGGAGGGCAATGAGTAGGGGTGGCCTATGGTTTCCTAATGTACCACACACCAATCGGATGACTCCACGCGAGCCATTTACAACGTCCTTCGCTTCCTGTTTGGGCATTGACAATCAGAAACCAAAGCTGAAATGCAATGACTCATTCAAAGTGGATCTGACATCCAGACCTTTCCCGAGGTGCTCATCTGCATAATTGTATGTGTTACTCATTTTCTCTCCCTCTCAGTCACTCCTCACTGTCCACCATGGAAATGCCACTATAGTGCGCTTGCCATCATGGCCCCCCAAGCCTGAGAAATCAGAGCTGGGGGTGGGGGTGGGGGTGGCGGGGGGGTGGAGACAGCAGCAGAAATAGCAACACCCCGGTAGCAGCATTCACATCAGCGTGTCATTTCCCACCAGGCCAGCCCTCCACTTATGTCTGGGTTCTGGTTCTATCAAACTTCTGTCTTGTATCAATTTTTAGCAGCATGGATAATTTATTGCATCTCGGATGATAGAAAACCAGCTTTATACATCATTCAGCTTGCAAAAGATGTGTAGCTTCAGTTCCTTAATGGTGTCATTTTGGCTGAATGCTATTAACAGATTACCCCTGCCTGGGGCAGTGGAGCATGTGCGGCAGAAAGATAACCTTGTGTTCGTAATTTAATATTAACTGTTTTCTCCATAGTACCTCTTTCCAGTACATTAACAACAAACCAATATGGCCTTGTCCCCTGCGGTCGTATTCTTCAGCAAAAAAATGGATTACACGATAGCAAGTTCCTGAAGCTTTCCAATGAAGTATTACAAATCACTCAACACTCGCTCTGCAGAAATGAAAAATAAACAGGCTTAGATTCAATCAAATTTAATTCCTCCAATTTAGCTTTACCGCACTTCAAAGGGTGCTCTTATTAATGTCTTGGCGAACAAATTTAACAGTCATTTTTTCCTCCTTCTTATACGAAAGCCTTCAGTTGTGTTCAACATATAGTGAGATCAAGAAGCTGTTTTATCTTATTTTATTTTTATTTTATTTTTTTAGTGACTACCCTGTCACAGTTTGATATAAAAGTGTAAGCCATTTACAGAAAACTCTTCATGGAATTTTTTATCCTATTCCGTTCCCGGGAGCTAAATTTATACCCCGTATTAGCTATCATAGCGCTGGAGCATTAGTCTCTCCTTTTGCAAGCGGCTCAGGGCCGTCACAGGCGCTATCACCGGCCACCACTCACATCCACAGGCATTATGAGTTTATCTCATCTTCTGCAGCAAGTACCAGGCCCGATTCATTCCTTCAGGCTACTTTACTAATAACCTATTTCTTATCAGGGCCTCTCCACCTCAGCTTGTGATCAAAGACCCAATTAATGGAATGGAGAAAGGTGAAGCATTCAAATAATGGAGACAGCTGTTTTTCTCTGTTAGAGAAAATCCATTTGTATTGCTATCGTGCTCACAAGTTCTGCGGCTCCCATTTAATTCAGTCTCCCTCTATTTCTGCTGCTGATAAAAAAAAAAAAAAAAGAAGTCACAATGAACTCCGAAGAGAATGGCAGAAACATCACCGTGTTTCAACTCAGCCTGGGAGTTATCGCCTTGAAAGTGAAAATACAAGCAGATAACGGGAGAAAATGTCCGACAAAGACCATATCAAAAAAAAATTTTTATTTTAAGTTTATTCGAGCAGGATTCTCTGTTCATCGTTCTGATTTTTCGTCGTTGTTCCTTCTCTGCCCTGTACTGTATTGCCCAGCCGTCTACCTCAGCAAAGCAGAGGCTGATAACACCTCGAGTTCCACATCGGTTGAAAAGTAATTAAAGGCAGAGAGTGACCATAACTGGGTGGAGGGGACACTTTATGAGCTTCATGCGCTCGTGGGCCCAGGAAGCCTCCTTAGAGCTCCGACCTGAACTTGGATATTTCCCCACGACACACATCATTGCTCCCTAAACTGGTTTTTAAACTGTTTATTTTTTCCTCCTTTAAACATTTTAAGCATTTCCTGCGCTCAAGGACATGCATACTTTTCTTAACTGAGCCCCAACACAGAAAGATTGTATCATTCTCAGATGCAAAATATGGCCACCGCCCCACCCCATCGTTCCTATGCTAAGAAATTTTACTGCCTGTAAGTGCTCTGTCCCTTCTACCTGGTAATAGAAAAGAAAAGACCTCTTGGTTTTAGAGTGATGGCTACCCTGCCTATGTTTTGTCTTAATAAAAGTGGGTCAGTTTCAAAAGCTGGCAGAGAAACAAAGATAGTCCTTTGCTCTTACTTTGCATGAAACATATTTCCTTGTAAGGGTCTAAATCCAGGATTGTTTGGGGTTTTGTCAAATAAGAAGCCGAACATGTACATTGTTTTTCTCCCCTCGGGAGAATTCTCCTGGAAAGCCAGAATGAGAATCGCATATTTGAATTCCTGCCTGAATACATATAACTAGCAAAATAAACATGTACAAAGCTACAGTATATGCAATGAATAGAGACAGCAAACTCTTAAAGGGCTATTCTCCCAGGCTGATAGCTCCCAGGGGATTCCAGGATGTGTGCGAGCCTGAGTGAGGGAAAAAAAAATAAATAAAGCATTAAGCATTTGCATGTAAGATGAACAATTTAAAAGAAAATTTTATGCAATAAAGACTAATACAGGGACTAGTAAACAGGTCAGGTTTTCCTGGACTTCAACCTTTAGGAACAAAACTTTCAAATTGGCTTTTTACTTCTGTATTAGAGTAAAGAAATCCTTCTTTTATTTGCATGTCATAGAGCTATATATCCTTTTCTTAATGTTGAACCTAGAGCAAATAAATATGAAATGAAAACAAATATCCTTTCTCAAGAGCACATAAAATTGTAAAAGCAGAACTATCAATAATTTCCCTTAGGCATACTAGAAATAGAGAGACGCTGTTGATATCAATGGTGTAGGAAAAAGACAAAACAGATGATGAAATGCAGCTTTAATGTTTCAGCCACGAAGGGAAAGATCTATCAACCATTTCGTTTTTAGTGTATTTTAACTTTCTCTATATAAAAACTGTAACTTAGTCTTATAGTAACTTTTCTCTATCAATCCTAGAATTACGGGAAAAAAATACTTTTTTTCTTTAATAGAGGGACTTTGTCGATCAGGATATGCTGGATTGTATTGTGCTAACAACGAACCCCCCAAACCTCTGCAGTTTAAAACATTTCTTTCTCGTTCACACCATATCCAGTAGGGGTCAGCAGGGTGCGTTGTCATCATGGGTGTTCAGGGACACGGAATGACACAAGGCTCCATTATCTTAATGGTGCTGCCTTTTCAGCGTGATGCCTCAGAGTCTACCACGGCAGGGATGAAGGCATGAAGGTCATGCCCACCAACCATCGCGTACTTTGACCTGGAAGTGATCTTCCTCACTTCCACCCACGTTTCATCCACCAAGCAGGTCAGAAGCTCACACTCAACTCCAAGGGTGCCTGTTCGCAGGAGACCCAGGAATCCTGGTGAGACTAAATGTCCACCCCAGGGACTATTTGTATGTGCTCCAATGTTTTAAGAGAGAGGCGTGTACTTGAGGTAATGAATGTTCTTTGTACAACCTCTGTTATAAAAGATGCTATAATGATCTGACGTCAGGAGAACCACATTCCAAGCTTGCTTTATTTTCCTTAAGATAGATGTTATGTATACTATGTGTAGGAAACAAGATTCTACCCACAGCGTAAATTAATCTATGGTACAGAGAAAGTTTTTCTGCTGGAGTTTTACCTTATTTTACAATATAAAGTTCCTTGAGGCCACATATGCAGGCTTTTCCTGATTCAAAGCTGATAGTTTTACTGAATAAAAGCACTTCCATGCCCTCTTCGATTTGTAGTTAGATTACAGTTGACCCTTGAACAACATGGGTTTGAACTGGGAGCACCCACTGATATGCAGATTCTTAAAATAAATACAGTACTACATGATCCACAAGGGTTGTGGAACCCCACATAGGAACTGGGGACATGGCGGGCTGGGTATTGGGTTTCAGCATCCATGGATTCTAGTCCTGGAACCAAACCCTCGCAAATACCAAGGAAAGACGGTATATCATCTGACTGAATAGTTTCTAAGACAGAATATTCTTGCCTAGAATTCTTAAATCTATGTTATTTTCCTTCCTGCTTCTCTTATTCATTCATTCATATTTATTCCAGCAATAAGATTGAGAACTGGGCATTTATTAATGTTTCATATCCAAGGACCAGGAAGAAAATGGGTTCTTAACTCTCAAGAAACCTGCTTTGGGAAGGAGTCAGAAAATAACCTGCAGCTAAACCGTATGAGGGGAGAGAAAGGAGGCATTAATTTTTTTATAACCTACTACTACCAATAGCTAAAGACTGTAAACAGTTGAGGTCAGGCACTCCTTTGTACCCTTTATTTTTATTATAAACATGGACAGCGACTTGATTACCCTGAGAAAATATGTGTAGACGCCTTTTCCAACTCAGGTCTATCTGCTCTTCTTTCTGCTTGGGACGCTCCACATCCAAGCACCCGGCCAAGGTTCCATCACTACTGCCAACACCACAGCTCCCAGGGTTTGCCCTGGGTGCTTGTGTTCCTTTGACTTTCTAAAGATCCCTCTCTCCCCTTCTTCAGTACTCTACCCCATGATCCCCTCTCTTCAGTCCCAGTATGAGCTCTGAGCTCTCAAGTTTATTAAAACCTTGCTATTTGACTCTTATATGCATAAAGATGTCTCTATCCACGGACCAGACTTTGTAATAATCTTTGGTTGTCTGGAAGCTGGAGGTCCTTTGCCTCTTCTTCAAACCACGGCATAACACTCAATCACAGCCTTGCACCCAGGCTCTGTACTATGCCTCCAGTCGTCCAGATCTGTGCTTGAATACATGAAATTTTGTGTGCCAGATCAGCCCCAGTCATCTTCTTCAAAACCATAGTCTTCCTTCAGAAGCCTTCCTTTTGCGCATGCTACATCCAGGGCATAAAACTTCTGACTCACTTCTTCACTTCCAAGTCAATCACCAAGTAGTTTGAGACTCTTCCTATAAAATATACTCTTGACTATTCTTCCTTCTGCCCTTACTCCTATTCAGGCTTTATTACTGACTTTCTACAGTCCTACAAGAACATGTTAACAGCATGTTAACATGGCTTCTCACCCGTCTTGTGTCTAACCACTGAACCCACTACAACAACTCAATTTTTCTGAAAGGAATTAAAAGAAAAATTGTTTTGTTCCCCTGTTCAACAACCACAATGGTTAGTTTTATGTGTTGACTTAACTTAAATGTTATTTGTGTGTCTGTGAGGATGTTTCTGGAAAAGATTAGCATTTTAATCAGTAACCTGAGTAAGGCGGCAGCTGTCCCCCTTGGGGTGGGCACCAGCAGGTCTGTTGAGGGCCAGACTGGCACAGGATGGTGGAGGAAGGTTACACTGGCTCTCTCTGCCTGACTTTGAGCTGAGACCTTGGTCTCCTCCTGCCCTTGGACTGCCTAATACTTACACCATCAGCACTTTTGGTTCCCAGGCCTTTGAACTTGAACTAGAACTTACACTACCAGCTTCCCCAGTTCTCCAGCCTTCAGACAGCAGATTATGGGACTCCTCAGCCTCCATAGTCACATAAACCAATTCCTTACAAAAAGTCTCATTATATTTTATTTGTATGTATAATATTAAAGATATAGATGAGATATAGATATAGATGTAAGTAGGTAGGCTCTGTTTCTCTGGATAACCCTGACGAATACAACAACTGACAGAGATTTCTCATCTGCAGAGTTAAGATTAACATGTACGCCAGATTTTAAGGCATTCCAAAATCTGACACCTCCAACCCTCCCTCCGTCTTCTCCTTCCCAGCTCTCCAAATTCTACAATACACCAGTCCTCTGCTGCATTTGAGTTGGTTATTTCAGTCCACAAGTCACTGCTCATGATGTTTAATGAATTGCAAAATCCTGCCTCGTCTACAACATAGCTCAGATTCTGCTGCTTCCAGGAATTCTTCTGTACGTGCCAATTTGTAACAGAGAACAAATCTGACTCCATATTGGTCTGTTCCTTTAGTTCTGACCACTGTGCCCTGTCTTCTAGGCTGAGTCTTGTCAGCTCTGCACCTTTTGTGGAACAGTGTCGCCTTTAGCTGAAATCTACAGGAGAGCCTATTCTCGGGGCCCTGACCTTTAAGGATGTTAGCACTTCTGCACTTATGTGGAGACGGCAAGTTGCAAAATAGAGAATAATTATTTGTTTTGTTGGGGGTTTACAGGGACACCATGGCCTGACCCACGTGGACGGCTGCAAGAACAAGGAGTTGCTGCAGCAAGAAGTTTGCACCAACCAGCCACACCCCAAGCCCTGTTTTTCGTGTAAAAGGAGCCTGTGTTCTGACTGGAGCAGGATGGTTCTCCAAGATATTAGTCAGCCATCCTCTCGGTCTGCTGGTTTTCCGAATAAAGTCGCTATTCCTTGCCCCAACACCTCGTCTCCCAATTTATTGGCCTGCTATGCGGCGAGCAGAAAGGGTTTGGCCTCGGCAGCAAATTCACATTGTTTTTTCTGTGCCGGCCGTAGACGGCACTACTCACCGTGGCCCAGGCAATCCATTAGTGCTTTGTTATTTACCGCCTCACTCTCCTGTTGTTTCCGTGTAAGCATGCCGCATCTTTCCCATGGCTCCATGTACTTCCAGTGAACTTTGGGTCATGCCTCTCATTTCTTGTCTACCGCTTACAATAGCTCACAAAATGCTTCACATATGAGGTACTTAATAAATCCCTGTTGCACGGATGTGTAAAATGATCTAAGATTCTTCTCATTACTTGATCCATATTCCCTCAACTCATAATAACTCCTGTGATTTTCAATTTTAGCTCAAGATCAAGCCTTTAAATCATTTTGAAATCCTCTTGCATATTTTTCCCCAAATCACTTAACAACACAATTATGTTTTTTTAATGCTAGATGAGGGCCTGTAATTAGAATAACAAATCAAGGATACAAGTATGGTGTGGTTTTAAAAGGTTCTTGTAGACAGTGCTAGTAACACACAACATTTTTAGGCAGGAAAATGCATTCCAAAGCACATATTAATAAGGGAATCAGCCTGTTCTGGAAATAGCCAAAAGTTGAGTAAGTTTTTCCTATGGGATTGGATCCAAGTATTTGGAGGTTCAGAGCTTCAAAAACACCTCTTCGTTCCCATAGTGACAAGAATCTCCCCCTCGCGCTGGTATAGCGTCAATCAGGCATTAGTCTGTACAGAGAAGCTGACAAGCCGGGGGACACAGGGATGTGAACATTAAAGCCCATCTCATCTTAAAAAAACAGGAATTTTTGAGCTCTAGTGGTTGTTCATTTTCATACCAATCTGACTCAATTTTTTCTTTTTTTCTATCTAGTTATTACATAGAGTTATTTTGTTCCTTCTATTTCTATGTGGTCTTCTTTTTTTTTTCCTGACGATCTGAATTTGTTCTAGAGAATTCTATACCTGGAATACAATTCTACACCTGGAATACAATTCTACACATTTATCCAGAGTCACATGTATGTAAAGATATCATGCATTTACAAATTGCTTGAATTTATCAAACAATATTTTGTCATTTGTCCATCTTACCTCACCTGCTAGCAGGTACTGGGAGATTTCCTTCCCACGTCACCGTATCTCTGGCGTCAAGGATCCTACCTTCTACTTAAAGAGGTCTGAGTATCCTCTGGGCAGGCAAAGTGATAGATTTCAACAAATCTCAGAGCCTGGACCAGCCTTACTTCTGCCAGGTGATCTTTACCTGTTAATTGACAGGCAGCTGTCAGTAGACGGTCCTCATCAGACTGCAATGACAAAACTGATCTTGTGGCTCATTAGCCCAGACCACACACAGAACTCACTCTAATGCAATGGATGGTCTGCTGCTGGCTTGGCTCCACTCAATGGATGGACTGAGCTGGGCCATCTTTTGATGCCATCTTTCAGAGCCACCACAAGACCATTTTGTACATTTAAGCCAGTTAGAATAAGCACTCCTCCTCAAGACAGTTTCCTCCCATCCATCAGAAAATTGTCATAATATCTTGATTTTGTTGGAATGAGATAGTTTGCTGCTATCTCTAGAAAACTGTCATATCAAACACACAAATCTGTACTGTCTATCATGTGAACAGCACCCTTATGGATGTGCCCCTTGTGCAGTGTGTGCTTGCACATCCGTGCGTGGCATGCCCTGTTGACCCTGATCACCCAACCCATCATCTCATGCCTCATCAGCCTTTCCAAAGTCCTGCTCCATCTAACTCTTTTGTCTTTGATGAGCATCTTTACCTTGTTCTTAATATTGAGTGGAAATTCTTCTAGTGTTTCTTCATGAAGCCCGAGGCTGGCTTTTCATTTGAACTACCTATATTTCATCATGGATTTGAACTATCCATCTAGACCTATTTGTTCACAGGTCATTTTAAAAAAAATCAGAAATAGGACTTTTTTAACCAGTAAAGGAGTACAAATCTGTGTAACTTCTTTTTGGGGCAATCTGGCAATTTCTTTATGAACATTTAAAGTATATATTCTTTAACCCAGCAATTCTAGTTCCAGATATTTAATGTACAGATATGCAGGTATACAAAGATATAAATATAAAGATATTCAATACAAGAGGGTACACCTAACAGGAGATTAATTAAATAAATTGTGGTATATACCTATGGCAAAATATTAAGCAGGCCTTAAGAAGAATAAATTATAGCAATATGTGTAAATCAGAATAGATTTTTAAGATTCAGTCACACATTCATTTATTTATCAACTTATTATTTCAACAAATAGGTATTGGTTGTCTGCTACGTGGTAGCACAGTTCAGATGTGGCTGTTCCACAATGATCCCTGCCCCATGGAGCTTATACAGTAGGGAAAAAAACCCAGAAAATAAATTAATAATTAATATTATCTAGTGATAAGTGCTAAAATAAAAAATAATGCAGAACAATGCTCTCTATTGAGTGATGGGAGCAGTATGGTTTGGATTGGGTCATCAAATTGTTTTCTATGAAATTTACACTGATTTATCGTCTGTCTGCAGCACGTAAGTATTTCCAGGACAGTGGATCCTCACCGACATGAGGGATGATAATTTTTGAAGTAATTGATCATTTTACACATGCTGCCTTTTGTTGATTTAATTTGCATCTTGGAATTAAAAAACAGTTAAATTTTGACATACGTTGTTCTCTTTTACATAGTTTCCATATCTCAAACCACAATGCAACCACATTCACGTCTGTTCTTTCCATGGCCCTGCAGGCTCTTTGGCACCGCCACACAGCAAACTGATGAGCTGATTAAAGGCATGCTGCAGCCAATTTTCACTGGCTCACAAGATCCAACTGTGGAACTTTCAGGAGTTTTGAAAGCTCGTTGTTAAACAATTGGTATCATGTAATTGACCATGGTGGCAGGAGTCACATCATGTAAACTGAGAAATGCTACAAGTGAGAACTTTTTTTCAGTAGAAACAAATGCCCAAAAAAGAAGGAGGTGGAGGAGGAGGAGGAGGATGAGGAGGAGGAGGAGGAGGAGGAGGAGGAGGAGGAGGAGGAGGAGGAGGAGGAGGAGGAGAAGAAGGGAAGAGGAAGAAGAAGAAGAGGAAGAAGAAGAAGAAGAAAGAAGAAAAAGAAGAAGAAGAAGGAGGAGGAGGAGGAGGAGAAGAAAATGGGTAAGGCTCTAAGCCTGCCTCTAATCTAAGCCAGAGGACCACTCAAGCACCCACCTAGGTCACCAGAACAGGAGCGCTAACAGATGCTGAGCGCCACCACCCATGTCATCCTTGTCATGGGCTGAATGTTTGTGTTTTCCAAAACCCATGAGTTGAAACACTAAACCCCAGTGTGTGGGCCCTCATGGACGGGAGTGGCACGATTATAAAAGAGATCCTAGCGAGCTTTCCAGCCCCCTCACCACAACGGAGGACACAGTGTGATGAGGGTCATCTAAGAACCAAGAAATGGGCTCTTACCAGACAGAGAATAATCCAGTGTCTTGCTCTTGGACTTCCCAGCCTCCAGAACTGTGAGAAAGAGATGTTTGCTGCTAAACCCACCCAGCCTCTGGTCTCCTGGCATAGCAGCCTGAGTGAACTGAGACAATTATCCTGGTATACTTTTCAGTGCAGCGAGTGACCAAAGAGTCAGAGGCTTGGCAGTTTGGCTGCAGTGAGTGCAACTGTGTTCTCCAAAAGTGTATATTTAAGTTCTAACCCCTAGTACCTGTGAATATGACTTTATTTGATAATAAGGTCTTGCGGATGCAATCAAGTTTAGATGAGGTCATACTGAATTAAAGCAGGACTGAAATCCAATGACTAGTTGCTTTATAAGAGAAAGAAGAAGAGGGGTATCTGAATAAAGAGACAGTGGAGACAGGGAAGAAGTTCATATGACAATATAAGCAGAGAACAGAATGAGGCAGCTACAGGGCAAGGGTTGCCAGCAACCGCCAGAAGCTATGGAGAGGCAAGAAAGGATTTTTTCCTAGAGCCTTGATTTTGGACTCCGGGCATCCCAAACTATGAAAGAATAATTTTATGTTTTTTTTAAGCTACCAGATTTGTGGTACTTTGTTCTGACAGCCTAGGAAACTAATACATTGACCATCTCTGTCTTTGATTCATGATCATACTAATGACATTTCCAAGTCTAAGACGATCTTCTCTCGTGTACTTCATAAAACAGTATTATCTTCTGAGGGAGGGTTTATGTGGTAACATATTTTTATGAATAAATGTATCTGGAAAACTTCATGTAAGTAACTAATAGTGTGGCTATGCATATATTTGTCAGGAGAACTGCTTTATCATTCCACATTAAATGCCATTTTAAATCAGGAGGAGCTGAGACAGAACAAAGAAATACAAAAATGTAAGCGTAGTATTGATTTTCCAGAAAAACGAACAGTGTGATCAAGATTTCATAGTAGTCTACTAAAATAGTGGGAACATACTGAAAAATATTTCTGTAAAATACAGAGGAACATAAAATAAGCCATAAACAGCATGAGCTGATAACAAACAACCCATGCCAGAGGAACTTGACTGATTTCTTTTCAGTTTCATTACAAAATTAGAGCGCAAAGGGAATCCTGTCGTAGACGCTGTATACTTGAGCATTAGAAGAATACTTACTTAGATCTCATGAAATCCTGCTTTAAAATTGAAGTGAAATTGGCTTGCACACAAACACACTGGCACAAATGGAAAATGAATGGGAGGAACATAAACAAGGAACAGTGATGAACAGCCACAGACTGAGTGTGCGAAAGAGGCACCCAGTGGTGAGGCAAGAGAAGCAGTCTTGGGCGGAGTTCCATTTCACACCAAGTGTAATATCTAAAAGACTAGTTCGCATTCCACGTGGTCGTGAAAACCGTGCAAGACACTGATTAGTGGAGTCCTTGAACCCTCCGGAGACTAGCGATCCAGTGGGGGCCCCACAGCACGAAGATGTAAAGTGAATGTTGCCACGAAAGGAATGAAAGGTGGAGTGCCGCGGAGAGGGGATGAGGGTGGGAGCGCTTGGAATACCCAGAGACTAACTACACAGTGACGAGGAGTGACACGATGGGGTTAGACGAAAAGACTGCACGTTGATTCAGCGACTGGAGTTTGCTGTATCGTTAGAAAAGCTCACTTGAGTCCAAGTGTCATGAAATTAAAAATCAGTGAGGACCTTTATCATCTCCTTGCTAGCGACTCTTCAGCTGATTACAGAAGTAATTCTTACTGGCATGTCTTAAAGTAACAGACCTCCCTCCCGGCAGATGAGGGTACTGTTTGCAATAAGAGAGACTGTGTGGACTGACTGAAATGAAAGTGAACACTTATTCACTCTACAAACACTTACTGAGCACCTAATGTGTGATGGACTCTTATCTAGGGACACGTCATTTATCAGCGTACGAGAGTAAGGTCTGCTCTCATAAAGCTTGTGTTCTAATGGAAATAAACAGAAAATAAACATGCACAATGCAGGAAATAAAGGAGAGGAAGATGGCATGTGACGGAGCAGGGAACACGAGCTGTTCTGGATAGAGTGTTCAAGAACGGTGACTCTGATAAGGGAACCCTTGAAGGAAAATCAGATTGAGGGAGCAAACCATATAGATCTGTATGGTATGAATTTTCCCAGTAGATGAAGTAATGTAAAGGCCATGAGGCAGGAGAATGTTCAGTGTGTTCAGGAAGCAGCGAGGAGGTCAGCAGGACAGGAGGAGGTAAGCTACCAGGACAGTGGTTGGTGATACAGCACAGAAGGAGCCAGGGACTGGATCCTCCGCAGCGTCACGGAGAGACACTGCTCAGATCTCCTGTTTGTGGCGCTTGGTTACCTGGCAGGGCCAGCTGCTGTCCCGCCAGACTCACCCCCACATCTACGCTGAGGCCATGCTTCCCCCAGGCTGCCCCGAGTTGGTCCCTGAGCACAGCAGGGTTCCAGCACAGGCCCATCCTGCCCAATGCGGGGCTCCTCTGAAAGGTGTCCTTGGCTGGGAGGCTGGTGAACCTGTCGCTACACTGTCTTGAGCTGTCTCCCGTCAGTGACCACCACCATTGCCATCTTCCTTGGTCTCCAGGGAGAAGACACCACGTAACCTCCTGTCTCCTTTTTCCCAAGTGTGGGATGCATCCTTCCCCTGAAACCATCAAAACCCTCATCAAATAACTGGACAGCAGAATCATACGTGCACTTAACTGGCATGAATCATGAATCACACGCCATCACCCAGATGGAGAGAGAGAGCAGGAGAAAGAGAGGCAATTGAAATAAGGAAGTGGGGGGCACTCTGCCCCAAATTTTCTTCACTGTGACTGTTCACCAGAGGTTGATCTCAGGCTCTCATGCCACTTATTGTGAGAAGATTTTGCAGCTTACAGTGTCACTTAAAGGCACGTGTTTTGGGTATACGTTATGCAGAGAGATCCTGGATACACATCAAGAGTACAAATATAATATAGGTTTTATTGGGGAAAAAAACTTCAGAAGAGAAAATCAATGAGCCGGGCATAGGCAGCCATCACGCACCATGGCCAAGATCCCAGGAGAGAGGGGCCTGCCCAGGCCAGCAGACCTGAGACGGCGAGCAGCCAACCGGGAGTGAGGCCTGCCCCCGCCTCTCAGTACATAATTACAGGTTGGTCTGAGAGGGGCTGGAGAACACCTCGCTTTTCTGAGTACCAAAAATATTTTGAGAGATCTCCGGGCCCAGGAACGATGCTGGCCGTTACACACACTTCAGGCCTACCCGCGAGGGTCCTGGGCAGATCCTTGCCCAGCAGCGATGCCGTCACCAGCTAAAGGCCTTGCTCTGCCTTCCAAGACTGCTCGGTCCAGCTGAGCCGGCTCTCTGATAAGCCATCAGAAGAAGGGAAAGAACTTCCAGAGTCATGCCAACTTGTCCCTCATCAATACACGTGATCCCTAAATGTAAGTCAGCGGCTACATCTGGTAAGGAAACAGCAGTTTGACGGGCCTCATTTCTGCGCCACTTTCTTTGTTTTTTGGTTTTTTTTTTTGGTCTTTCCCCAAATCGAAATAACTTTCTTAGCTACTTTAATACTATGTGTATAAATACTATCATTTCCAGAAGTCTTGATTATATATAGCAGGAAAGAGAAACTCAGAGATAGATTGGGTTTTCCTAAATTACTCCGCTAATAAGTGGTAATATTTTTAACGGCCACCACTTTAGTGCCTACTCTATGTCGAGCTTGGTCATAAAAAAAATTTCATTTGATTATAGGAGAATTTTTTTTCTCATTTCTCCAATAAGCATTGAGAATAAAGTTATTAAATGGTTTGTTCAAGATCTAAGAGGCAGAGGCAGGATTTAAACCCAGGAATGTCGCAACCTGAGTCTCAAGCTCTTTTCTTAAAACCCAAGACAGAGGCTTCAGCCCTTTTCATCCCAAGACCCCGCCTCCCGAGCATCAAGACCCGCAGTGTTCCACCTGAGATGAGAGAAGTTTTGCAACGAGGAGGCATTCTTTGTTTTTTCTTTTTAGGAGGCCTTCTTAAGCAAAGCCATTTGTGATCAACCCTCCCAAAGCAGCATTTCTGCTGATATTTTTGGTATTATAGCCTTTGCAAATTTATTTATTTAATACTTGTGTAGTGTGTGCTAAGTGTGAATGTTTCACCGAGATAAGCTCATTTAATTCAATTCTCATAATAAACCCATGAGGTAGAAATCTTTATCTCCGTTCTACAGAATCCTGCCTAAGGTTGTGCAGCTCCTGAGCTGGGAGAGAAGGTTGCACCCCCAGCCGTCTAGCTCCACAGCTGTGCTCTTTACCACAAGGCTGTGTGGCAACAATTTCCTTCTAGACTTCCCTTGGTGGAAAAAATGACAGATTAATCCTGGTGGGAGAGGAAAGAATAGGCACTCCCTTGTTAGTCATCTTTCCAAGGAATCATTTCCCCCCTTCCTCCGAGAGGCCAGATCCCCGCCCCATCTCTCTGTTCCTTACCCACCCTCCTCTCCCTGCTACCCGTCAGGGTGACAGAGCGCTCAGATCACGGCCACTGGAGCCACATAAAGCTGAGTTTGCATCTCAGCCCTTCCACTGACCAGCTGATTAAACTCAGGGACATGTTCAGACTGCTTGGGCCTCAGTTTCTTCACCTGCAAAATGGGGCAGAAATAGCCATCTTCATCTGCAAAATGGGGCAGAAATAGCCATTGTAATAGTTATAGTAATAGAAATAGTCAACTTTACAAAAATGCCCTAGCTTTTAGTAGTTTAAATTAAATAAGATAGAAAAGCATTTAGCATGGTAGTAAGCGCTCAGTAAATATTAGCATTTTTATTGTTGCTGTCACACCACTTGGTAATTACATCTTTACTCTCTGTATCCCCCCATACACACTGAGCTACTTGTTTCTTCCGTGTGTAACACACAATAAACACTCAGAAAAAAATATCCATTAAATGAATGATGTTCTCATTCCCATTTCTGAGAAATTCCTGCTTTCAGAAGTTCATCTCTCCCTCTGAACTCACAGTGCCGCTCTGAAGCACCCCAGTGGAAACATCACACAGAGATGTCCCCAGCGGGCACTGTGCCATTGCCGGTCACGTAGCAGGCTCTGCGTCTGCACATATGTGGACCCCAGACTTGCTTTCTCCACAATTTCCCTCTGACTGCGGATGTGTCTTGTACAACGTGCCTGTTGAGTACAGCCTGAAAATGGAGTGTGAATGGAGATAATTTGGTATACTATTTTGTGGAATATAAAAGATAATTCCTGCATTCCATTCCAGATGTCTGCACAAAGTGAAGTTCTTTCATTTTTTTTTTCTTTCTTTTTCTTCCCCCATGATCTGCTTGTCAATAAATGTAATTTTAGGTAGAAAATGCTATTTTTCTCTGCATATATATTTAACTGTTTTCAAAGTTGTTTTTCAAAGAGCAGTGATATGGCCCTGGGGGAAAATTATGTGAGCTACTAAGTCTAGAGGTTTTTTTTTTTTTTTAATAACAAGTTGGGAACAAAGTCACCATATTACTTTCAAACCAAGTCTCCAAAGTGGGGCAAGAAGATGTAAAGGAGACTCCTTCCAGCCACTCAGCATTTCATTTCTCTCAGTCGATTTCAGCGACCTTTGCCGTGGTTCAGTTACTTGCCTCTCCTTGCCCTCTGATGACGTCTAAAGTGTGAAGTGAGCAATCCTCTTAAGCGCCCCTTGTGCGCTGATTGGCTTGCTCTCATCCTGGATGTCAAACAAGCACTGGAGGACAAGGTGTTCACTGGAGCACCGATCATTAAATTTACCAGTGACTGTAGAGACCAGTAAGGCTCCCAGTCTCCATTTCAGTTTGCTCACTTTCCTTACTGTTTCTATCCATACGTATCCTTAGCTTTCTGGTGAAAAATGGTCTTTTCAAGAAACCCTATTCCTGGTAATCCTGAGTGTTCCTTTTTTTTTTTTTTTTTTACCAGTTTTAATAGGTATTCTTTGCAAGGGTTCCTTTAAAATTGCATTGTTTCTGTCACGCAATCCTTTGCAGAGTTAATGTAAACCTTAGGCTTGATATAATCTAATTTAATTATTCCAAACTTTTATTTATGATCCTGTTGTTTGATTATTTTATCTTGGCGGAGGGGAGAGGTAATTAGGCTTATTTATTTTTGGAGGAGGCACTGGGGATTGAACCCAGGACCTTCTGCATACTAAGCATGTGCTCTACCACTGGAGCTATCCCCTCCCCCTAATGGGGTTATTTCAGACTTTTAGACCTCTTGTATGGCAAATGGGCACTTAATCACTGGGTCACTTGATAGGTAATTTGGCTAGAAGTCTCTCACTTCTGCTCGGACTAGTTCCAAAGGAAGTTTTGATGTTTTTAAGACACTAAAATTCAATGGCAGAAATAACTTATGGCAATAATAAACCAGGATGTGTGTGTGTGTGTGTGTGTGTGTGTGCTTGTGTGTGTGTATATATATATATATATATACATACACTTTAGAAATTAGTTGGCAAAAAAGACTTTGTAAAAGGTATTAAACATTTAGCACATGAATTCAGAGAATAACACAAGGGGCACAAAGGAATCTGGCAAAACAAATCCAAACCTGTTCTTAAGGAGAAATCTCTACGTGTCCTCCTTACATGTATAATTTACTTAGATACATAGTTATTTCCACTACATAGACAGTAAGGAAATTGGCCATTTCTACTGCTGCTAATAATTAAAGATGAAGCCAAGATCCCAAATCACTCCAGGAAAATCTGCCTGTACCCTAAGATTGTCATATCCCGCGAGATCTGAAAGTCAGTGCTAGACTTCGTCAACCCAGGCAGCACAGCATCCAAAGCCACTCTAGCCAAAGAAGCCAATGGTTCCTGAAAGAGTAGGAGTCGACACCTGGAGCTGAAGTGGCAGTAGCCTGTTTAAGCAGCTAGAAAATTACTGAGAGGGGATTAATTAAAAGGGTTCCTCGGGTTCACTGACCTGAAATCACCCAAGGACATCAGTGAGCATTAGCTTCCTCTTCTCTGGACCACGGGACCACAGGATGGCTTCTCCTCCGGGGTTCTGTATTGCGTCTCACGTCAAACCCAGATCTCACACCTTCCTCTCCAGAATCATCTGGGTCTGTCTGTCCCAGCCCTTCAGTGTCAGCCCTGGTGCCCGTCTTTCAGTGCCTTGAACCCGTCAAGTGCTCTCCTTCAGTACAGGTTGTACGCGTGCTCTTTCCTCGTCTTGGAACACCCCCACCCATCTCTAAACACGCATCTGCACCCTGCAACCAGACCCTACCTATTCACAGAAGTCTTTGCCATCATTCTTTAGTTTTCAACTTAAATATCAGCCCTTCAGGCTACCTCTATAGACAGCTGAGGTCCGCTGGATTCTTCATCGCAGTATTGCCAACTTTTTTCCGGAGCATTTATCATCAGTTATTTTTTGTTTGTTTGGGGGTTTTTTTGTTGTTATTTTTTAACTTTATTTTTTAGGGGGGAGGTAATTATCATCAGTTATAATTAAATATGCATTTGCCGTCTTTTGTCCACTTATTTATTGTCTGCCCCTCCCCCCACTGAAAGACGACATTTGTTTCCTTTCTTATTGTATCTCCAAAGCACATGGCATATAATAGACACTCAGAAAATGAATGTTGGAAGTACAACAAAATGAACAAGTGTAAAATAGGAATTAAAAACGAGGAACAAAAAAAAATGATACAACAAGGGCTGTTAGTAACCATCTCCCAAGCGCTTCAGTATCTTACATTCACCGTCATTGTCCCACATCAGGGTGCTTCAGTCTTCCCAGCTCATTAGAATCACATGGGGAGGTACCAGGTGCATAGGCTCCATCTCAAAGCAATTAAATCTGAACCTCTGGGAGACGCATCTCACGTTTCAGTAGTTTTTAAAGTTCTCCAGGTAATTCTAATGTGCAACTAAGACTAGCCTGTTCCCGTGGTTCTCAAATGTGAACTGCATTGGAATCCTTGACAGCTTATTAAAACATAGCTTTCTGGGTCCCACTCCCAAAGTTTCTACTGAGTCTGCATTTCTAATGAGTTCCCAGGTGATACGGATGCTGCTGGCCTGGGAACCACACTTACACTTTCATGTAGATTGCACTGGACTTGAGTTTGCGAGCAGAGGGAATGCTGGAAGGGCTATTTTATGGAGGGAAACAAAAAGACTTGAAATGAAAATAACAGGATGCTTTAGGCATAGTTTCCAAGTTAATCACTTCCATGTTGCTCACAATTGAATAGCGATGCCAGAAATCACAGAATGCCATTCAGCTGAGAGATGGAGGCAACAGGAGAGCCAATACATTGGCAACACACTCTGTACTAATTGTATATAAAGAATCATAAGAAGAAAAAGCCCAAGGCATGCTGATGAAGAAAGGTTATGTTATGTGTCTCCAAATAGCCTATAACTTCTCCACCAATGCAATAAAAGTTCTATTCTGGTAATACTGCCGTCTTCGAATAGATTGACTTCTACATGCGATTTTAAGAAATATCTTTACATCTGCATGCAGTATGCCGCCTGTTGATTTTTAGTAAGTTAACATGCACTTGAAGTAGCAATTAACTGTGCCATTGCTTCAAACTTTTCCTTAACGCTTAATATTTATGCTCCTTCCTGAGTGTCCAGGCACTCTGAGAAGGTCAGATTCTGGGCTAAAGGCAGGGGATGCAATGCATCTTTAAATGCAGCTGGGCTCATCTACACACTTAAGAGCTTCAGTACATCATTTTGCAATCACATATCTCAGAATAATTTATACAATCAATTAAAGAGCATTATCAAGGGATGGTTTGACAACTGTTGCCATGCCAACCAGTGAAGTAGACAGCGCCTCCATGTTTAAAGGCTGCACCTGGTGATGGATGTAGCAGATTTTGAGGACTCAGACAGAATCACAGATGTCCAAAAGGTGTGGAGAGAACATGATTTAAAGCTTTGATGTTATGCCATTTTTACTGGCAAAAGGGTGTTGATGGCATGTTGTTCACTTTCTCATTAAAATTCTGTCATTTTTCACAGTGTTCTGCATTCAGAGCTGAAAACTGAAGTGAGAATGCACTTTACAGACTGATAAAATATGATAGCAAAATGGATGATGTTCATTTGCAGGCTGAATTAATTTTTTTAAAAAAGTTTGTGTCAGTGCATTTATGAAAAGCCCATTAATCAGACACAACTTTATCAGCCTTAATGGACGTATCTTAAAACACTTTTACATTAATAATTAAAATGTTGGATGGCAAATGGCTTCCAGTGCATTCAGCTAAAAAATATTCGAAATGGGTCACTATAGAACATAACAGAAGCAGAGAACACATTTTCCAATGTTCATATGTTGCCTGATTTCTTGATGCCAATGGCCATGATGAAATCAATAAGCTTTAAAGACTTTGCAAGACAGACTAGCCTCTTTCCTCCCTGAGTTATGCCAGAAACCAAGGAGGAGGTCCCCAAGGGCATTCCCAAGTACAGACCTATATTGGGAAGCAACAGAGAGGAGATGAGATCTTATATCTGTCGGATCAGCAACCAGTTCTCTTTCCAGCATGCAGCAATTCTTTGCTCTATTAAACCATGCCTTTCGTAAACCAAGTGATTATATGCTAATATGTGTGATAGGCGCATTGCCCACAGGATTTTTTTTTTAATAGTGTGATGGTTATAAACTTAAACAGACTGCTCGCATCTTATTGCTCCCCCATGCTGGCGATGTGACATTGGGCAAATTATTTGATCCCTTTCTGCCTCGGTGTCCTCATCTGTAGAATGAGAATACTGTCCACATCTTACAGTCGTTGTAAGGATTAAATAAGATATAATCCATCAAGCACTTAGAACAGTGCCTGAAGGGTTTGTCCTCACGGCTGTTACTGTTACCAGTATCGTTATTGTTCCTGTTGTTATAGAAATTAGCCTGTTTTGAGGCTCTTAGCCTTGCTATAAACAAGTTGCAGAGGCAATCACTCATTTTTGCTTTCCATTCAAGAACATGAGTTGATGCAATATGGGGAGTAAATTGCAAAGTCCAGGCAATGATTTACTAAACTGAATGTGCACAACAAAAGTAACATTGGGATTAAACGACGTAATAGAAATAAAGTGAAATAAAAGGTGGTGGATAGAGCCAAAGGAGGCAGAAAACTGTGATGTTGTCACCCAACATTCTACAGCAGAACTTGGTTTCCTTCCACCCCCAGCTATTTTTTTGGAGCGTTAACAAATACCAAGCTAGAATAATAGGAGCGAGTCTTTTGCAGAACAAAACAAAGGAAGCAGAGATTCTTTAAAGCAAAATAAACCCCAAAGTTGTGCTCAGAGTCCAATTTAGCAATAAAAAGATGATCTTCCAGAGGCTGCAATCTGAGGCCGGGTCCTGAACCCCTGCTGTCTTTTGTCCTGGTGCTCTCAGAGGCCAGGGAATGCATCTCCTGCTGGAGGGAAACCAGAAGAAACCAGAGGATGGAGGCACTGCCTTGAGGTTTAGAGAGAAAATAAATGGAACCCTACCAGTTTGGGCAAAAAAAGAGGGCAGATGGTGAGGAACACCACACCCAGGAGATACCACGCTCCATGCCAATCAAAGGAGGACTTACGTGAACTTATAGGTGACTTAGGGGGTAAAGGGAAGTGTTTTTAATTCATTCTCTGGATTCTTTGTATGTGCTTGATCTTCCAAGAAAGAAGTTTTTTTTCCTCCAATGGACTATGCCTTCCCATCCTTCTAACATTAAATGCACTCAAAAAAGGGGACAATTTACATCACTAAGAAATGTTAGAAGCTAAATGACTATCTTGGCTGACGTGAGACACATAATGATGAATTCAAGAGTAAGCGCAAGGTGCTCAGCAAACTTTGATGTCAGTAGCCTCAGTCAAAAGCTGGCGTCCAAATCCCAAAAGCGATCTATGTGCTGCTGTTGCCAGTAGGAAAGACCCAGCTCACAAGTGCCTTAGAAAGGCTTTGGAACTCTTTCAAAGTATGCTATAGTATTTGGTTAATTTTGAATGTCACGAAACAACTCTCTAAAGTTGGGCACAGCCAGTCGTCTGTAGGTAGACGTGCCCGCCTGCAAGTGGACAGGTTTCCATATTTGGCCAATTATGTACAACTGGTAAGAATAATAAAGCACTATATTTATGGATGAGCATGCGAGTAAACACCATTGATGTATGTCAGTGCTTATACCACCTGAAGAATTCACTTGCAGCGTTAGTTTTGGCATTTCCTCTTGGTGTTTACTTTTCCTAAAATATGATTAGAAAAATATGAGACTCTCGGTATTCACATCCCCAGAAACATACACAGACACACACATGCTGTGTAAAAAAAGTGTTATGTACGTGATAAAACACAGAGTTAAGTAGTCTCTGTTTCAAGAAGCTTACAATACAATCAGCAAGAGAAAAATAAATCTGTGAAAGGGTAGATAGCAGACACTGAATTAAAAAGTATCACAAGGTAGTTTAGATGTATTTGCCAAATAATTGGTTTGAAAGATGTATGGAATAAGGTTAATATTTCTCTAGACACAAGAGCTTTTTCTGTTGGAATTTCCATTTATTTATTTCACTTATTTTCGCTTCACCTTCATTTTTGAGAAGTTTTTTTTTTAATTTTTCCAATTTATTTAAGTTATCCAAGATTCATTTTTGGCCTTGATATAAATAAGTGTCAACATATGACTATTTACACATGTTCTTTAGTATTTTGGAGGTGGTATAAGGTTACTCAATTTAAAGCCCTTAGGAAGAAAGTTTGCTTTCTAGCTACTGGTTTCAGTTCTTTCTATGATGATTGTCAACACCATTTGATGTGAAAAAAAGAAAATTTCATTCATTCATTTAACAAGCAAGCATTTACTGAAAGGCTACTACGTGCCAGGCACTAATATTACAGAGAAAGAAATTCAAGCCATGATTTCTATCCTTGAAGAAAGATTGTTTTAAAATTCAAATAAACAATGAGAGCTAACCAGTTATCAATCCTCAGGCCCCACTGAACAGTACAAAACTTTTGAAGGTTTAAAAGTTTCCCAAAATTTCCCAAATTGTTTGATCCGTCTGTTGGTCAAACTTCGTATTTTTTTCAGAGGAGCAATTTTTTTCTGGCTGTTGTTACTTGTTTATCAGTGTCTCCCCTGGTAGCCCAGCGGCAGACCAAAGGTTTGCAGCATCCCGGGAACTGGAGGCAGGGCCTTACGCACGAATGTCTGCACCCCATTCTTTCTGTCTCCTTTCTGTCCTCTCTAGGAGCCATTAAACTCACCTCTTCTGGACAAAGAGGGAGAAAAGGGAGTAGAAAAGAAATGCAGAGCAAGACGACGGGCTTACAAGGCTTATATCATGAGGAGGATGACGGATGCACTGTTGTAAAGAATGGAGCATTTCTGAGATTGATCTTTGGACTTGCGCTGATCACCAGTCAACGTTCAGCGCACTGGGGACTCCTCCCTGCCTGAGAACAAGCTAGAGGGTGTGTATGGGAAGCTCTCCCCAAACAAACGTGAAAGCTTAAGGCGAAGGGACTGCAAAACCAGCGGTTAAAGGAAATGAAATACACATGGAAAGGCAGAGAGAGAGAAAATGTGAATTTAGTTCAAAGTCTCTTTACAACATACAGATGACTTGACTTAAAAAGAAGTGAAACACAAAGTAATTATGAATTTGCTCATAAGACAAAAATATGCTGAAAACACTGCTAAGATTAGCCTTATGTAAAGATCTTTATCTCCTCATCTCTTGGATCTGTCTCCTTTAAACTCCAAGTACAAACACTTTGAAAAGAAAGATCGCATATGTTGACTCATGGTCAACCTGCAGAACTTTTGTTTGGTTTTTCCCTTCAGATTTTCTGTGCCACCTGGGCAAGGAAGATTAATCTACTCTGAATCTCACAACACCAAGTGCATTCAGAGGGCATTCTCCAGGTGATTTTTATTTTAAAAATGATTCTTAAACATTATGAGTTGAAATCATGACTTTTTATATTTGAATCTTAATTTTTATGTGCACTTTGTATTCTTCATTCTTCTATTATAAAATTAGTGTGCCTCGTAGATCTTAGGTCTGATAGCTGATTGATAAGTAATAGTAACAATAATTTTAATTAGCTTCAATATGTTTTATTTCACTTTCAAAACTCTGTCTCCTCAATTTTTTAAATTTAATGTCTCCACCAAGTCCTCTGAGCTCTACAAATGAATTAGTTAGGCAAGATGAAGGAGATAAACTAACATATATTGACAATTGATTCAAAGTGTGCCAGGCTCTGTGCTGGGGGCTTTACACGTAATGCCCTATTAAATCTTTATATTAAATCTGTGAAGAAAATTTGACCAAGTCACCTACTTGCTCTGTGACTTTATTTGTCTGAAAAATGATGATACTAATAATATCTGACTCACAAGATTTTAATGAGGATTACATGAGTTAACACACGTAAAGTTTTAGAAGGCAGTGGGATCAAGATTGCAGAGTAGGAGGACCCTGAGCTCACGATCCCTCGTGAACACATCAAAACTACAACTACATATAAAGCAACTCTTGCTGAATATGACTTGAAGACCAGCAGAACAGTTCTCCAACCAAGGCTGTAAAGAAAGAATCCCACAAAGTTTGATAGGAGAGGAGGAGGAGCACTCTAGGAGGGGCCCACACCCCTAGTGGGTGACACAGAAGAGAAGGGGGACATCACAGGCTTCCGGATCCTTCCTAAGGAGCAGGGGCGTTTAAGCTACATATTGGGCACCCACCTTGGGGTCTGACACCAGGAAGACAAGCCCCCTTAGCTGATTTGAAACCAGTGGGGCTTACTGGCTTACCAGAGGCTCTTGAAGAGTATGCACACAGACTTGCTTGCTCCCAGCCCATTGCAGAGACAGCAGAGAGAAAGTTGCCTGGTGCACTAGCCAGCCTGCCAGGATGCCCCAGCACACCTCCCAGCCCACGCTGGGCTCTGGCTCCAGGCTTTCCTGCTCTGGCACTGATCTCTGCTAAGGCAAAGCCCACCAGCACCACTGCATGCAGCAGGGGGAGAACAGAGCCAGCTCAGGCCCAGCCCTGCCCTAGCCAGGGTAGAGACCACCATTGTCATGCGTGTGCCCCCAGGTATATGCACACGGGAAAAAACCAGCCAGCTCAGAGTTGTAGCTCCCACTCCTCAGGCCCTGGCCCACCTCTGCCTAAGGCAGAGGCCGCCATCGCCGCGGCATCGCGCTGCCCTGTGTAAGCAGCGGGAAGGGAGCAAAGCCAGGTCAGCTGCCACTCCAGCCCTTCAGGCCCTGGCCCACCACTAACAGAGACGGCGAATGTCATCACCCCAGGGAGACGCTCAGTTCCCTCGGGGCTCCTGCTGTAACCCCTCTGGCCCTGGCCCTGCCTTTGATAGAACAGCAACTGTCCTTGAGCCTAAAAGATGCCTTGCTCTGGGTCTGGCCCCTTCAACTCCAGCCCTACCTCCCAAAATGGCAGTGGCTTCCAGCACACCCTGGGAGAGGGTGTGACCTATGCTCACTTCAGATCGATCTCTCCCGTTGAAGCCACTGACACATGCAGGCTGCATAGGGGTGTCCCCACACAAGGACGCACCCTCCAAGCCTGGACAGGTAACTATTTCACCTAATTACATAGAGGTGAACAGAGAAAGAAAAACAAAATGGGAAGACGGGAATATGGTCCAAATCAAAGAAGAAGATAAAACCTCAGGAAAAAACCTAATGAAATAGAAGTAAATAATTTACCTGATAAAAATTTCAAAATAACAATAATAAAAATGTTAAGTGAAGTCAGGAAAAAAATAGACAAACACAGTGAGAACTTCAATAAAGAACTAGAGAATATATTTAAAAAATCAGAGATGAAGATTACCATAACTGAAGTGAAAAATACACTAGAAGGAATTGAGAGTGTATCAGTGAATACAGAAGAATGCATAAGCAACCTGGGAGATAGAATAGTGGAAATAATCCGATCAGAACAGCAAAAAGAAAACTCTTAAATGAGGATAATTTAAAGAACCTCTGGGATGCTAACATTTGCATACTAACATTTGCATTATAGAGAAAGGGGCAGAAAAAGTATTTGACAAAATGATGGATAAAAATATCCTTAACCTGAAGGAAACAAGTATTCAGCTCCAGGAAGGACAGCAAATCCCAAACAAGATGACCACCAAGAGACCCACACCAAGACATATTATAGTTAAAGTGGCAAAACTTAAAGAGAGAATTTTAAAGGCAAAAGGAGAAAAACAAAGTGTCACATACAAGGGAACTCCCATAAGGCTATCAGCTGATTTTTAGTAGCAATTGTGCAGGATAAAAAGCATGGCATAATATATTTAAGGTGCTGAAACAAACCCCCTGCAACCTAGGACACTCCATCCTGCAAGAGTGTCACTTAGAATTGAAGGAGAAAGAAAGAGTTTCCCAGACAAGCAAAAAAGAAGCATCATCACTAAACCAGTCTTTAAAGAAATGCTAACAAGTCTTCTTTCAGTGAAAAAGAAAAGGCCATAATAAGAAATAAGAAACAAAAGGAAGGGAAAAATTCCAACGGTAAAGGCAAATATACAGTAAAGGCAGTGTATCAAACACTTCGATAAGCTAGTACAAATGTTAAAGGACAAAGATTGTAAATCAACTGCAAACATGATAAACAGCTGAGGGGTAGACAGGAAGATGTAAAATATGAGATCAGAAACACAAAATGTGGCAGGAGCAGCATGTAAAACATGTAGATCTTTTAGAAAATGTTTGAACTTAAATGACTATCAGCTTTAAATAAATAGATACAGGTAAACATATAAGAACTTCATGGTGACCACAAATCAGAAACCTACAAAATATGTACAAAAACTAGAAAGACAGGAACCCAGACGTAACACTAAAGAAGACCATGCAGCCACAAGGGAAGAGATTACAAGAAACAGAAAAAAACGGAGAAGAACCACAGAAACAACCAGAAACCAAGTAACAAAACAGCAATAATTACATTCCCATTAATAATCACTTTAAATGTGAATGGACTAAATGCTCCAATCACGAGATGAAAGGTGGCAAATGACTGGATTTAAAAAAAAAACCAAAAAAACAAGAGCCATCTATCTGCTGCCTACGAGAGACCCACTTCAGAGCTAAAGACAGATGCAGAATGAAAGCAAGGAGATGGAAAATGATATTCCATGCAAATGGGAAATAAAGAGATAGCTGGAGTAACAATACTCATATCAAAGTGGACTTTAAAACAAGGTTTATGATTAAAACAAAAGAAGAAAGGCATTATATAATGATAAAGGGATCAATTCAAGCAGAGGATACGACTTGAGTAAACATATGTGCACCTAATATAGGAGCACCTAAATATGTAAAGCAAATATTAACAAACATAAAGAGGGAAACTGACAGAAATAGAAAAGTAGTAGGAGACTGTAACATGCCATTTATATCAGTGGATAGATCAAACAGACAGTCAATCAGTAAGGAAATGGTGGCTTTAAATGACACTTTAGACCAATGGACAATAGACATCTACAGGACATTCAATCCCCAAACAGCAAAATATGCATCCTTTTGTGGAGCACATGGAACTTCCTCCAGGACAGTTCACATGCTTGGCCCTAAAAGAATTCTCAATAAATTTAAGGAGATTGAAATTATATCAAGCATCTCTTCTGATGCAACAGTATGAAACTAGAAATCAACTACAGGAACAAAAATGAAAGAAAAAAGCAAAACCACAAACAGTGGAGACTAAACAGCTTGTTACTAAAAGAACCAATGAGACAATGAAGAAGTCAAAGAGAAAATCAAAAAATACTTGAGACAAATGAAAATAAAAACACATTTCCAAAATCTATGGGATGTGCAAAAGCAGTTCTAAGAAGGGAATTTTTAATGATGTAGGTCTACCTCAAGAAACAAATCTAAATTTCTGTCTAAGAAATTAGAAAGAGAAGAACAAAGAAAGCCCAGTCAGTAGAAGGAAAGAAATAATAAAGATCAGAGCAGAAATAAATAAAATAGAAACAACAACCCCCCAAAAAACAAGAAAAGGAAAGAAAAGAATGGAAAAGATCAATAAAACTAAGAGCTTTTTTTTTTTGAAAACATAAACAAAATTGATAAACCTTAGCCCGTTAGCTCATTAAGGAGAAAAAAAGAGGGAGTGCCTATGTAAAAGTTAGAAATGAAAGAGGAGGAGTTACAAACAGTATCACAGTAATACAATCATAACCACTACAAATGGTTATATGCCAAAAATTGAACAATCTAGAAGAAATGGATAAATTCCTAGAAACATGCATCCTCCAATACTAAATCAGAAAGAAAAAGAAATCTTAGCAGAATGACTGCTAGTACTGAAATTGAATCAGTAATCCAAAAACTCCAAATAAACAGCAGTCTAGAACTGGATGCTTCAGAAAGAAATTTTACCAAACATTTAAAGAAGAGTTAATAGCTATCCTTCTAAAACTATTTCAAAGAACTGAAGAGAAGGAAATACTTTCAAACTCATTCTATGAGCCAGCATTGCATGATACAAAAGCAGACAAAGACACTACAATAAGAAAAGGAAATAGCTAACCAGTATTCCTGATTAACATAGATGCAAAAATCCTCAACAAAAACATTAGTGAACCAAACTCAGGAAAATATAAAAAGTATCACACATCATGCTCAAGAGGCATATATCCCAGGGAGACAAGGATGGTTCAAAATCTGCAAATCAACCAATGGGACACACCACATGAACAAAACAAAGGATGAAAATCACATGATCACCTCAATAGATGCAGAAAAAAAATCTGGCAAATTCCAACATTCATTCATTCATTAATGATAAAAAAAATACTGTCAATTTTTCACACAGGGAACACATCATATTTATGACAAACCCAGAGCTAACATACTTAATAGTGAAAAGCTGAAAGCTTTCCCTCCAAGATCAGGAACAAGACAAGGATGCCCACTCTTGCTGTTTCTATTTAGCATAGTATTGGAAATCCTAGCCACAGCAATCAGACAAGAGAAAGAGACAAATCCAAATTAGAAGGGAAGAAGTAAATCTGTCACCATCTGTAGATGATGTAATAGTAATATATAAAAAAGAACTCCTAAAGACTCCAGCAAAACACTATTAAACTAATAACTGAGTTGAGTAAAGTTGTAGGATACAAATTAATATACAGAAATCTGTTGCATTTCTATACACTAATAATGAATGATCTATCAGAAACAGAAGTCAAGAAAATAATCTCATTTATAGTTGCATCAAAAAGAATAAAATACTTAGGAATAAATTTAACCAAGAAGGTGAAAAAAACATAATCTGAAAACTGTAAGACATTGATGAAAGAAACTGAACATGATACAAATAAATGGAAAGATAGCCCGTGTTCATGGATTGGAAGAATTAATATTAAAATGTCCATATTACTTAAAGCAATCTATTGATTTAATGCAATCCCTATCAAAATACCCATAACATCATAGAACCAGAACAAATAATCCTAAAATTCATATGGGACCACAAGAGACTGAATAGCCAACACAACCTTGAGGAGGAAAAAAAAAAAAAAGGCTGGAAGTGAATTCAGACTGTACTACAAAGATACAGTAATCAAAACAGTATGGTACTGGCACAAGAACAGATACATAAATCAGTGGAACAAAATAGCCCAGAAATAAAGCCACACATGTATGGTTAATTAATCTATGACAAAGAAGGCAAGAATACACAGTGGGGAAAAAGCAATCTTTTCAATAAATGGTTTGGGAAAACTGGACAGCTCCATGGAAAAGAATAAAAGTAGAACATCTTCTCACACCATATACAATATTAAACTCAAAATGGATTAAAGATCTACTTAAGTTCTGAAACCATAAAACTCTTAGAAAAACACATAGGCAGTACACTCTTTGACATAGGTTAAAGCAAAAATAAACAAATAGGACTACATCAAACTAAAAACCTTTTGCACAGTGGAGGAAACTATCAACAAAGTGAAAAGGCAGCCTACTGAATGGGAGAAGATATTTGCAAATGATATGTCTGATAAGGGATTTGATATCCAAAATACATGATGAACTCACACAACTCAGTATCAAAAAATCAAAATAAACAAAACACCCAATTAAAAACTGGGTAGAGGACCTGAATAGACATTTTTTTCAACTAAGACATGCAAATGCCACCAGGCACATGAAAAGATGCTCAACATCACTGATCATCAGGGAGATGCAAATCAGAGCCACAATGAGATGGCACCTCACACCTGTCAGCGTGGCCATCATTAAAGAGACAAGAAATACAAGTGTTGGTGAGAATGTGCAGGAAAGGGAGCTCTCCTACACTACTGTCTGGAATGTAAATTGGTATGGACATTATGGAAAATAATATGGAGGTGTCTCAAAAAATTAAAAATAGAACTACCATGTGATCCAGCAGTTTCACTCTTGAGTATATATCTAATGAAAATGAAAACGCTAATTTGAAAAGATATACACACTCCAATGTTCACTGTAGCATTATTCACAATAGCCAAGGTATGGAAGCAAACTAAGGGCTCATTAGTAGATAAGTGAGTAAAGAAGATGTGGTGTATAAAATCTTGCCTTTTGCAACAACATGGATGGACTTGGACGGTATTATGCTTAGTGACATAAGTCAGACAGAGAAAGACAAATACTGTATGTTTTCACTTATATGTGGAATCTAAATAATAAAACAAATGAACAAATATAACAAAGCAGAAACAAATACAGAGAACAAATTAGTGGCTACCAGTGCAGAAGGGGACTGGGGAGGAACAAGAAAGGTGAAGGGGATTAAAAGGTACAAACTACCAGGTATAAATAAATAAGATACAGAGATACAATGTACAGCCCAGGGACTATGAGTAACATTTTATAATAACTTTATGTGGAGTATAAACTATAAAAATATCAAATCACTATGTTGTATACCTGAAACTAATACAATGTTCTAAGTCAACCATACATCAGTTCAAAGAAAATTAAAATAAAATATTTTAAGATATGCATGTGTAATTTTTAAGAACAAGGACTAGCAAGGTTTAAGCATATAATCAGTGCTACCAGTATTATTGTTACCACTTTGCAAGATCTCTACTTTATAGATGAAGAAACTGAGGCTTTTAGAAATTAAATAAAACATATTAACTAAATAGTTGAGTGGAAATTTAAATCCAGATCTATCTGATTCATAATATTGCAGCTTCCAAGATCATTGCAGAGAATATTTATCCATTCCTTTGATTAATAGTTATTGAGTTCTTAACTTTTTGCCTATTACTAAACTGGGCATTTTGGGTGATAAAAGAAGGAATTTAAAAAAAAATAGTCTCTTAGGAAACATATCCACAAAGGTAAATATAATAATGTGTGTTAAGTAACAGTAAAATGATATGAAATGCATGTCACAGAGCAGGGTGAGATTTAATTCCAGAAAAGCAGTGGAGACAATAAATGCTTTGCATTTTGTGTGTACAAAACAACACTCTGGGTGGAGGTGTTTGGCGACAACAGACTGGAATTACCCTGGACTGCTGGAAATACATTTCAATAAGAGGAGAAGAGTGAAAATATGGTCCTATTTCTAGGTGACAGTAATCTTGATAAAATTATATCAGTATTAGTATAAACTAATGTTATTTATTCCAGAGATGATTAGTAATGGAAATCTTATCAAATATCTAAAACTCAGAGGAAATGGTAAAAAGAACAGAGAATACTAAAACAAAGCCATCAAATGTGAGCATCCAGGGGACATGAATCTTTTACAGAAATTAATGTCGTGGAAGGTGGGTACGGATGGCACATCCCATGTCGTGTTATGTAACAGACCCTTCAGATGGGAGTCAATAGCAAGCAGCACGGAAACCGAGAGAGCAGGGGACTAGCGCTCATAACAGGGGCTTACCGGGGGGCCTCGGGGCCAGTGAGGACGTCAGGGGACACAGATGTGAGAACGGGGCCAGCTCTCTCTGGCCAGGTTCTCCCAGTTCCATCAAAGAAACATTTGGGTCGGGGTGCCTGCTTACCAGGTCTGTTTAATTAACATCCTTACAGCAGGAAGCCTGTAAGATTTGGTCAGAATTACCTACTATTGGTGTACATGGATGTCGCACAGGCACCTCAAAGTCACTATTTTTTAAACAGAATTCATCCGTTCTGCGTACTTTCTTTCTCCTCCTCGCCGTAATCCTGTGACACTCACTCCCGCTCATCGTGCCCTGGTCCCTCCAGCAGGAGACCAGTTTGTCAGTTCTGCTTCCTTAATGTGTTTCCTCCCTATTCCCTTCTCCCCACCTCTGTGGAGACTGCTTTAGCTCAGATACCAATCATCTCTGACCCAGATTTTCAGGCTAAGTATTTTAGGCAGACAAACTTTCCTCTATTCTTGCTCCCCGCTTACCCTCCAGTCAGCCTTCCACACAGCCACCAAAATCATTTTTCCTAAAAGGCAAACATCATGCCATCATCCCTGATGTCTTTGGAATAAAGTCCAAAGTCCTTCCCCCAGTCTACAAGACCCTCCACTGGGCCGGTCCGGGTTCACCTCTCCCTCACAGCACCGGTCACGCCAGACACCTGGCCACGATCAGAAAGAGCCCGGACTTTTCACTTTCATGCCTCGGCTCATACGGCTTCCTCAGCCTGGACTGATTTGTTCCTGTCTGCATGGTGAAGATGTACGCATTTTTTAAGATCCAAGTCTGTCATCTACTCTTAGAAGACTTTCTTTTTTGTCCCTAGAGAGTTGAAAACCCCAACTTTCAGTCTTCAATATACTCCTATTGTTACGCCTTATTATACTTCTGTATCGACTTATTTTCTCAACTTTGAACACCTTGAAGTCAGAATTTTTGTCTTTTACAAATGTGCACCCTTGATATCTTGCACAATTCCTGAGCTGTTGTGTTAATAAAAATCTGCTGAAAGATTGAGTGAAAAAATTAAGCATGGCTTACACTCACACACACACATGAATATACGCATATAGGCCATTGTGTGTGCCCATATATTTTCTTTTTGAGCAGAGAAACATCCTCTTTCAGAGTATTCAGGGAAAAGAAAAAAAGAAGAGGAAAATATTAGAACATTGGGGAAAAATGAATAATGGACAGCGCATGTGGAGTGGTCGGCCACAGGAAACTGCCCATTTTAGACAGCTCTCTGCAAAGCTTAGTATATTCTTATTACCAATGTTAACCCCAAACAAGATATCCACAAACTAATTGGACTGCAGATATCATCAGAATCCTGCCTGAGATACGCAGGAGGGAAATAAGACCCTTTCGGTGATAATGGAAGACAATTTAAGGTCCACTGACTTTGTACAGGACAGAACCACTGATGGTCACAAGATGATATACGGGTACTATCAGCAGGTCTGGAATGAATTTTACTGCTTCCCATCATGACACGTAATGAAAGAGGCCCCCTTGCAAATGGGACAGGCTTTCCAGAAAAGTACTTGGCTTCAGGGACTTAAGTCTCATGTAGAGAAAATGGAGCAGGGTTGATCCTGTTTTGTCAGGGAAAAACCTACAAGCCTTGAACTTTTCCAGCTCTAGTGTCTCTGACTTCCTATTTCTAAGAAATAAAAAAATTTTTTTAATGTTTATTTAAAAAAACATAAGGGTTTTTATTCATTGAGTAGCTCTTACGAAACAGTATCATGATGAGTTAAGTGAAAATTAGAGCCACATGCCTAAAATTTCCCTGAAAAATACACGTATCCTTTAAAATGAAGGAAGAAAGTGCCAGGAAAAAAATATGTTTTTAATTTGTTTGAGTTTAAAACATTTGAAACATATTTTTAGACATTTGCCAAGGATTTTCCAAAAACCATTGGATTTCGCATAACCCCTAAAAGATGTCTTTCTTTTGAGGAATAGTAGGGAACCAACCACTCGCTCATTTACTAACTCAAACTCCTGCCTTCCATTGCTTTGGACCATTCCTAACTTTTCTCACACTTCTAAGTTTCTTATTTGGGGCCAAAAAGAAAATATTAATGATCATGGTTTTGGGGAAAGAAGGGAAAATATTTACTTTCCTATATTTTCATTTTTTAAGAAAGAAAATGTTAATGTCCCTAAGGAACTTGGCTTGAATGGCGAAGTTACAAGTAGAAATGGTACCTTCTTTGTACCAAATGTACAAAATCTTTCTACAAAGTTACCAGCTTGGTAATTTATACAATCAAGGGTTAGTGACAAACCCAACTGCTGTCAGAGATCTTTACCGTAGTCACAGTTAAGTTTTCCATCTTTCCCTTTACAATTTGAAATTTGGGTCGGGAGAACCACTAATATGCTGAGCAACAATTCAGAAGAGATTTTTTTCTCTAAAGAAATAGCTTTTATAACAACTGTTAATGGACCCTCATGTTCTCCATTAGTTATCAAAACAGATTCATTAATCAAACCTATGGCTTGACCTCTTGGCCCTGAGAGGAAAGTTATCATCTTTAAGTGGTAATTGTACATGGAAACCTACATGGTTCCACCATGCCAGAGAATGTAGGACTCTAGGCAGGTACCACCTCAAGGTGTGGCCTTGAGTATATGGGGTGGGGTGGAGGGGTTGAGAGAGAAAGAGAATGAGAGACAGAGACACAGGACAGAGGAGGGAGAAGCAGAGGACGAGAGTGAGGGAATGTGCTTGTGTCAGTGCACATGAGTACACGCACATATATGTGGCTGAAAGGGAGACAAAAGACTGAGATGACCAAGAGGGTAATTCTTATTTTTCTACCTCCGAGAGAGCAGTGATGTAATGAAGACTTCAAATTCCATTTTGATCTAATTATAAGGTCTTGGGAAAGTGCTGGATTTGTCAGTCATCATTCTTACCCCACTCGTGTTTTCCTCAAAGGGAAGCTGCCCTTAACCAAAGATCTGGTGGCGAAGCAGCCCTGTTGAACTTTGTAAAGTTCCTCTCCCTGAATGCAGCTTATTGGACCAGAAATGTGCACCTGATCCCAGGGCAGTGAATCACAAAGAGGTTCAGTGATCTGCAAGCCTGGCTCAAAGAAATGAGATGAGACCCTAATCAAACACTCTCCCTCTTTCTCTTCAAAATCTGCCCCTCAGTGCTGGGAGCCATTACCAGAAGCCATAATGTTTAGCTGGAGCTAAAAAGAACATAATGGCTTTAAATATATGAAATTGTAATTTTTAAAGGAAGCACCTGTTAACAGGACAGAAGGAAGGTGACAAACAAAGGGTAATTGTATTATGTTAGTGACAAAGCACTACAGGTGGCCCACGCCTCTAACACACCTAGATATTCAGAATGATGTCTTGGTTTCATCTTCACGACTCTGACTTTCGGGTCTTGTGTTCTTGGCTCTTCTCAAGAGTTTTCTGTTTACTCCATGCAGATTCCACCAGTAACCTCCTTTAGCTGAGTTTTCTTGAAGGAGGGATGGTATCTCCTTACCACTCAAAACCAGGTGCCTAAATGGGTCTTTTGGTGACTGTGTACCTCATAGTGGAAACTACTTTAGGTGACAAAAATCTGGCTGAGTCTTGAGAACATGCCTTGTCAGCGATCAGATAAGGTTCCAGCTTCTACATCAGTCTCAGTTCTGTGAGGGGTTTCTTCTGGTTACAACAGCAAACCAGGCTAAACAGCACCGGCAGGTTTTTGATGGCGTCCAGGAATCTTAGACCCAGTCTGGATATTTAGCTAGTGGTCTCACATTTTGTTTCTTCACATAAGTCTTGCCTCCCACATTTTTCTCTTTTGACTTCTAGTGGGCTCATCTTCTTTTGAGGTTACTGCCAAACACAGAATCTCTGTCTTGTCTTTTATGTATGAACGTAAAATCCCTCTTCAACCAACACTGAACCTCTTAGTCTTTCTGGATCTGTCTCAGACCTACTCTTTTTGAGAAAACTCAGAAAAGTGAGGAGATGGTCATGAGAACTAAGTACCCATTCAGAATTTGCCTGGAAGTACCTATCAGATGTTGCATAAAAAGAAACATAGCTGCACCTGTTTAAAAAATGGAATTTGATGTAAAAGATTAGTCTCATGCTTCTTTGTGCTAGGCAAGAAGTCCTTGGCCTGAACATGTGAGTAAAGATCAGAGAAAACCGTAAAATGTCTTAATGCAAGAACTTTAACAGCAACAGCAACAACGACTGGTTTTTTGTTTTCATATTTTTCTTCATTAAAGGTTATCACAAGATATTGAATATAGTTCCCTGTGCTCTACAGAAGAAATCTGCTTTTAATCTATTTTTATATATGGTGGTTAACATTTGCAAATCTCAAACTCCCAAATTTATCCTTTCCCTCCCTGTTTCCCCTGGTAACCATAAGATTGTTACTATGTTGGTGAGTCTGTTTCTGTTTTGTAGATGAGTTCATTAGTGTCCTCTTTTTTCTTTTTTCTTTTTTTTTTAATGATTCCACATATGAGTGATCTCATATGGTATTTTTCTTTTTCTTTCCAGCTTACTTCATTTAGAATGACCATCTTCAAGTCCATCCATGTTGCTGCAAATGGTATTATTTTATTCTTTTTTATGGCTGAGTAATATTCCATTATATAAATATACCACAGCTTCTTTATCCAGTCGTCTGTTGATGGACATTTAGGTTGTTTCCATGTCTTGGCTATTGTATGTAGTGCTGCTATGAACATTGGGGTGCATGTATCTTTTTGAATTAGAGTTTCCTCTGGATATACGCCCAGGAGTGGGATTGCTGGATCATATGGTAAGTCAATTTTTAGTTTTTTGAGAAATCTCCATACTGTTTTCCATAATGGCTGCACCAGACTACGTTCCCACAAGTACTGCAGGAGGGTTCCCTTTACCACTTTTAATTATTTTTAAGTGTTAATATGCATAAGCCACTTTACAGATCATTTAGTTTTCATAACAACCTTATTAGGTAAATATCCTTCCCATACTAATCTTACTCTAAAATAAGAGAGGTTTAAAAAATGCTCAAAGTCACAAAGCTCGGACATGGCAATCCTGGGCTACTAACCATGGTCTGGTTCCAAATTCCTCGCTTTTCTGCCTTACACATAATCGATTTATTTTATCTTACTTCCTCTTTTAAAACAATCAAACCCAATTCTTTAGGCCGTGTTGACACTGGCAGCTGGTGGCAGAGGTCTTCATAAACACTCAGTTCATTGGTCAGGCAGGGTGCACTGACTCAGCTCCCAGGGTCGGTATGCAGGAATGAATGTCCCTGTCCCCTGTGTCTCTGGTGTTCTGATAAAACCTGATAACTTGTTCTATAACCAACCGCTGAGCTAAGCTTGAAGGATCTGCCCTGTGACTAGTAGTGATAACTGCTTAGTCAATCAGAGACGGGCTCAACGAACACTGTCCCAAACCGCTGTGTGAGACAGAAGGGTTTGTCGGGCTAACTGAAATGAGGTATCCATATGGCCTCTGATTCTGAGCTTTCAGAAGCTGAGCTCTTTGAAAAGAGTGGGATAAGGAAAAAGACATTTTACACTGATATAGACTTTATAGTTTGTAGCAGTAGTCCCCAACTTCCCTGTCCACTGGGATCACTTAGAAAATTAAAAATAAATAAATAAATAAATACTGATGCCTGGCTCTCACTCATAGAATCGTGATTGAATTGTCACCTGAGCATTGGGATTTTTCAAAGCTTCCCAGGTGATTCTACAGTGTAGCAATTGGGAACCAGGGGTTTATATCATCCCCACTTCAATGACTGAGAGATGTGAATGCAAGCAGACACTATTCTATATTATGTTAGAGTTAGCCAAATAAATTGCACACAGCCTCCGTTGTCAGGCAGTCTGCACTTGTAAATTTATAGGCCTTTGCAAGATTTCTTATCTGTAAAATGGGAATAGCGTTTATATCTATTGAGAATGTTATGAAGTTTAAATAAAATGTGACTTTACAAGCACTTTGACAGGGAACTATATTCAATATCTTGTAGTAACTTACAATGAAAAAGAACATGAAAATGAATATATGTATGTATATGTATGACTAGGACATTGTGCTGCACACCAGAAATTGACACAATGCAACTGACTATACTTCAATAAAAACAAAACAAAACAAAACAAGCACTTTGAATAGTAAGTGTTTTATAAAGTGCTACCAATATTTATTTATTTACTTACTTATTTATTTATGAGTTTACTTGTGTATATACTTATTATATAACAATTGTATCATAAATCACATTGTGTCATATTTACTTAACTATCTCTTATTTATTTACTGTCTGTTTCCCTCATTAGCTTTACAAACGCCAGACAGATAGGACCACGGCTTTCATCTTTCTTTCCTAGTGTCTAGTGTAGAGTTTGGTTCACTGAAAACAACCAGTCGGAATTTGTTGACTGGGTAATTGTACAGATGACCCTAGAGAAGCAGCTTGCTGCTGTGGAAAGGATAGTGAAAATGAAAACCAAAAACCAAGGGTAGAATCGTGCCTCTGTCATCCATTAGCTTTGTGGACACAAAAAGGTCCCTAGCTGTTTGAAACCTTGATTTGTCCATCAAGGGCAATGGGTTTGCTCACTCAGGATGTGTTCTGGTCTATGCTAGGCATTGGGGCTATAAAAATGAATAACAAGCCCCTCTCTCGAGCTGCTTCCAGCGTCACAGAAAAGAAAGATTATTTCCCTCCTCATTTCCTTTCCTGGGCTGAGAATTGTCTCAATAGTCATCAAATAATAACCATTATAATAAGACAATAGCATTTTATTTCAAGAATTCCCATTGTCATACCCTTACTACCCATCTTTTTTTTTTTCTCCTTAAATAATAGTAGAAGGTGCTGGAACAGGCAAACTGAGAAGTTTAGTAAGATGCAAATAACTGCTCAGCCAAAGCTGTGAATAAATAATAGTTTTGAAAGAATAACATTCATTTCATCTGAAAAGAAATTCAGGTCTTAATAACATTCTCTGAAGAATAAGACAAGAATAAGACAATAAAGCCTTTGCAGTGGTTTCACATGAAGAGTGTTTGAGTTTATAGACAGTCTATGTATTCAAAGTGAAGATTTTAAAATGCCTAAATCTTCAACCCTAAAACACCTGTCATCTGAAATGAATAGGTAGGACTTACGCCGAGAGAACTGTCTAAATTACTGAAGTTACATAAAAGGGGAAAAAAAGTCACCTATATCTTAACTTTCTCACAAAAATCCTGTAAATATTTTAGTCTTTTTCTGCACATGTCCTTTGTTTTCCAGCAATAAAATCAAGGCACATGCAAAGTGTTTTTCATCCTTTTTTGACTTCATATACGTTCAATCGGGTGTCTTAGAAAAAGCACACCCAGATCCAAGTTTGCTTCCTCCTGGCTGTGTCACCTTGTCATGTTATGTAAGGAAGCAATGTTGTCCTCAGTTTACTCACCTGTTAAATACAGATATTAGGACCTACCTCACTGGGACCTTATGAGAATTTCCTTAATTACTGAATGGATTTAATTAATTATATATCATAAAATTTATTATAATTTATTGAATTGTATCCTTAATTTAATTACAGGTGATGTGAAAACATTTGAAGCAATACAGATGTTCCATAAATATAGATGTTCCCTTCGAGAATATTTTTCTTCCATTTTTTCCATTCTTCCCTGCAAAACAGACTTTGCAATGTACAATGGGCTTCCCACATGAATGTCCCTTCATGAGACCTGTGTTCCTGTACGTGAAAGAACATTATACACTCAAAATATAACACTGTGGAGTGTTTTGCTTTTGTTTTATTCTGAGCTCCCCTGATCTACCTAAAAACAAGGGCATCAAAATAATTCATCTGTCATAAATTCCCTCTCTGGGAGCTTCAATCCAGGGAGACTGACTCCTATTACTGGAGGAAAGAAATTGGCACTGGGATAAGAAATTGCCTAATAAACATTGTCACTAAACTATTCTAGCTCCCTCCTATTCCTGGAAGGGCCCATTTATCTTTCCTGAAAGTCATTTGTTTTCCCATAAATGCCCTTCTCTCTTCCCCTTCTATTAAGATGGTATATAAACTGGTAACCAAGACATGGAAGCAACCTAAATGTCCATCAACAAATGACTGGATAAAGAAGTTGTGGTATGTTTATACAATGGAATACTACTCGGCCATAAAAAAGAATAAAATGATGCCATTTGCAGCAATGTAGATGGACCTGGAGATTGTCATTCTAAGTGAAGTAAGCCAGAAAGAGAAAGAAGAATACCATATGATATAATCTAAAAAAATAGAAATAAGAAGAAGAGAAATGAACATAAAACAGAAACAGACCCACAGACATAGAATACAGACTTGTGGTTGAAAGAGGGGAGGCAGGTGGGAAGGGGCAGACTGGGAGTTTGAGATTTGTAGATACTGACAGGTATATATAGAATAGATAAACAAGTTTATACTGTACAGCACAGGGAAATATATACAAGATCTTGTAGTAGCTCATAGGAAAAAAGAATATGAAAACAAATATATGTATGTATATGCATGACTGGGACATTATGCTGTGCACCAGAAATGGACACATTGTAACTGCTGTACTTCAATAATAAAAAATAGAGATATATAAGCCCCCAATTCTAACTGCCTCCTTGAGTCACATTTTTCTGTGAACACATGCAGGTACACATGAAAAAAAAAAACTTTCCTCTTGCTAAAAGCAAAAAAGAACAAGGTCCTTAAAACATAATTCTCACTATGTCAACTGTTGATCAAAAAAATGGCATGGCTCGTTCACCCATTATCTACATAGTGAATTCCATACTGGTTAGCAGGTAGACTGTCCCACATGTTGTCCCAGACCATGTGCCTTCCCAGCCATAACCATCACCGCCTTCTCTTCCTCAGACACCCGCCCTCAGCACCAGGAGTACCGGGTATCTGCACCATTCCCCCCACACAACCCCCCTTCCCCCATCTGTGCTCGTGCCCACTCTTTCCCCCTCACCTTCACAGCACTTTTTTTCCCTTCTGTATAACACTAAAATTATTCTACCTAATGCCAAAAATTTTTGGTATAAATATCTGTCTTCCTAATGGTATTACAGGTTTCTTGAAGGCAAATACAATGTCTTACTCTTCTGTATTCTTCCCAGTACTCAGCACACAGCCTCACTCATAACTCATTCTAGGAGCTTGTGGAATTGAAATTACTTATTTGACATTAAGTAGACACAGCGATGAGTAAAATACGGTTTTCTATATTTCACCACATTGATTGGTTATGATGAGAGTTATTAACTTGGGCTCCGAGCAGCTGCACTCAGAGTTAACAGAACTCAACTGTTTGCCCACTTGCCAAGCAGCTGAGGTAAGAAAGCCAGGTGTCCAAAGAAAGACAAAGAAGCTCCTGGAAGAAGTCGCACAAACTGAAGTCTTTGAGCCGCCTTGCCTTCTAAGGAGGCATGAAAACATCAGAGATGGGAGGCAACACAGCCCAGTAGCTGGGTGCCCAAGTTCTGCAACCACACGACCGGAGTTTGATTCTGACTCCACCAGTTACTGCCTCAGGGCCCTTGGGAAAGTAACTGGACCTCTTTATACATCATTTTCAATGATGGGCTTTGCGTGAAGAGCAAATGAGTTGATACACATGAAGCATGCATGAAGGTGCCAGGCACTCTCTAAGTGCTACATACACGTGTTTATGAACAAATGAGGAACATGTGTCTTACAGAAAGTCCTTAGGAGAAGGAAAGTCAAAATACAGACCAAAGAGGTGGTAAGCAATAAAGCAAAGATCTAGAACAGTGTTGTTTTTTTAATAGTGTGATTCCCAATCTATAACAGAATTTTCTACCAGCTTCGTAAATGCAGATTTATGAGCCCTATACCAGAACCACTGATTAGACTTTCTTTATAAGAGGGATGTAGGAATCCAGGAGGTTGCATTTTGAACATCCCCAGGTTTAAGAACTGATTGTCTTGAACCCTGATGCTCCAAATATGGCTCAAGGATCCGCGTTACCAGAAAGTCTGTTAAAAATGCAGACTCTCAGGCCCCACCATAGGCGCACTGAATCTGAGGCTGTATTTTCACAAATCCCAGATGATTCCTAGACATACTAAATTTTGAGAAGCTTTGGTTTTAGAAGCTAGATACTTGTGGTATGTAATTAAGAGAGGATTGGTTTTACACAGCAGAAAGGGAATTCTTCCTTTAAGACTGGAAAGAAATACGTATTAGAAGTTGTACATATATATTCATTTACTGATGCGGCAGGCATGTGCTCGGTGCCTTCCACTTGCCAGACACTGCTTTGGTACTGAAGAACAAGACAGGCATGGTCTCTACCCTGTGGAGTATGTCTGTCAGCGAAGGCTATGGTGTGACAGAAAAACTCTGAAGTCCCCCAGGTTTAATCCCATTGAAGTTTATTTCTCAATAAAAATCAGCCAGGGTGTTCTTGATCGGCAGGTGGAGTTGCACAGGGTCATTCAGGAACCCAGATCCCTCTGGGACGCTACCTCCCTGGTGCCAGAGTCCTGTCTGTATCTTCTGCATATGGCTGGCTGCGGAAGAACAGAGAGTTCAGAGGGTGTCATGGGAGGTGTTCACAGGCCCTGCCTGGAAGTCAGGTACATCCCTCCTGCCCACATGCTGTTGGATGCAGCTCAGACACATGCCTGCTCTAACAGGAAGTCTGAAACGCAGCTAGACATATGACCAGTAGGAAGAGGCCAGCAGGGTTTCGGTGGACACATGGCCCCCTCTGCCAAGTTGAACTTACCATTTAAAAGCTGAGGATGCAACCTACAGGGGAGAGAAACGAAGAACCAGAAAGAAAAAAGCTGTCATTGAAAGCCAAGTGGACAATTCATGATCAGGCATCCTCCTTTTAGAATAAGATTAAGACTAATTTTAGAAAAGTAAGTTACATATTCATTCATCTAATCTTGGCAATAAACTTCCTCCACTTTACCGATGGGAAAAGTGAGGCACAGAGATATCAAGTAACTTGCCCAAGTTAGGAAGGAGCAGAGTCAGGATTCTAATTTAGAAGCCCACGTCCTTCACCACTAGGCAACACTTCCTTGTCCTGGCTGGCTCCACAGGGGCTGGCTTCTAAGAGTCTGCGAAGCCACATTGAAGCTGATGACAGCATTATCTAGACACAAAACTTACATGGAAGCATGGTGTTTGATCAACAATCGGAGAATGACAAATTATCACCTTGGAAAAATACGTATTTATTTTGGTTAGTACGTATAGTCACATCCATGAGATTTCTTTTGGTTGTAAGCAACAAAAAGCAATTCTGATTAATTTAAACAGATAATAGTCTCTTTGAAATGATGCCAGGCAGCTCGTGGAATAACAGGAAGGCTAGAGATTTTAGAGCCTTCTTCCTGGTGCCGCTGCGAACGTTGTTTGATGTCATTCCTGTATCTTAGCCTAGACTTCCCTGAAGGCAGAGCCTGGGATGAAGGCCGACGAACAGAAGAAATACTTGCAAAAGCCGATACCAGTATGCACTACTGAGTTGGACACCCCTGTGGACGACTCTCAGGAAGCTTATAAAGATGTCTTCCCAATAGACACAAGGACAATGCATCACCTTCCATCTTCCTTGGGTAGAGGGTGGCCCCAGGGCTACTAACGTCTCTTTCACTCTGTAGTTATGAGAAGATCCCACATCGGAGAGACCCCCGGTCAGGAAGCAAGCAGTACGCCCTGCAGGCCCGAGGGAAGCTGACGTCATGTGGCACCTGGTGAGGAAGGTGGAGGCCACAGACCTGTCGCTGAGGCAGTGGCCACAGGAAGAGGTGAGGCTGAGGCAACCCAAACTGGCTTATATTGTATGTACCCTGCTCAGCGTCTTAATGGCTTGACACGGAGGAAGTACTGAGTAAGCAACCATCAGCCCACGAGGCCAGCTCTGGCTTTGCAGAGGGAAGAAAAGAAGACCTCAGGGTATTTTACCGTGGCTGGGGGCTCGGGGGCGTTTTCAGTGGCACTGAAACGCCAGCGCAGTGGCCTGGTCCTTGGGGATGAACCATGATTCCTTGTTATTAAATGTCCTCTCTTTCCAGCAGCATTTCAACTTACATGAGTGTTAGTTACTAAAACACTGAGTCCTGTGATGATGTAATCAAACAGGCAGTCCCCCGCTCTGAGTGTATAAAATGAATTGCCCTCCTTCCAAAATCACTTATATCCAGTTTCTACGTTTTCCCCTTGATTGGAAGACTCACACGGACAAGTGCAAATCATGACGCAAAGCCATACACGTGCATAATGCATGCACTGTAATCTCTTTAAATGAAGGGTGCTTGATTAAAGGAAGATGCTGAGAAAGATTAAAATGGGGCAGGATATCCTCTGAAGCATCTTTTTAAAGACTGCTGGTCAGAGATAATCACCCTGCAACTTTGCATTTCAGAGTAGCAAGACCTTACAAACTGAATTCATGATGAAAACATATGCTCTTCTTGTTAAACTATCTTTGAGCACATCTGGAAATCACAGCTTAGAAGGAGAAAGACCAGGCATTTTCTCTTAACAGAGACCATGAAAAAGCTCCTTCAAACAAGCCAGAGGAGATAAAGGGAAAGGGGAGGATTTCGATAAATTTTGGTGGCCTTTCCTCTGGACAGTTTGAAACAGGTCACACAGAGTTTCCTTGCTCCCTTTCGTATGTTTGACTTTGAGAAACAGAGTTTCTGGTCCTGGGAATCTGGATTTTTAGAGAATTTGTTTTGCAATCAGAAGGAAAACTGAGAAGTAACCATTCCAGTGCATGGATTTATTTTGCCATGAAAAGTCAGTGGTAGAGTGTGTACCTAGAATGAACAAGGTCTTGGGTTCAATCCCCAGTACCTCTACTAAACAAACAAACAAACAAACAAACAAACAAACAAATAAATAAATAAAACCTAATCTCCACCCCCAAAATAAAAAATCAAAAAAGCGACAGTGATGAAATGCATGTGGTTTCAGTCAAGATGTATTGGGGTGCCTTACTTTGGAAAACTGCAGACACTTACTGGTTTCGGTAAAGAGTCTGCTGGTCAGGTAGCAGACGTGGGTTTCACCTCTCATTGGGCTGCCACAGAAAAGGCCGTTTCCATAGATGCTTGCCACATTAACTACAGAAACATGAAGGCTATAACAGTTTCAAACTGCTCTTCCCAGGGGTTAAAAATAGCTTCATGGTGTAACTGAATCGAATTCTTGAATGAAAAGGCGGCCTCTTGGCAAAGAATGCACGTGCCCTGCATGGTGGGAGGAACACAGGAGGTCCCGCAAAGGGTGCCACTGTCTGCTGCCCCGTAAGTCTTCTTCAGTTGGATCGTGTGTGTGTGTGTAGTTGGCAGTATTAGAAATACAACTGTACAATTGTTGGGTAGCTTAAAGGAAAGGTTTATTGGCCTCGGATTGCAAAAAGTCCAGACGTACCTCAAGATTGCTTGACATTTGCTTTGCTTCCAGCTTTCCTTATCCGCCCCCGCGCCAGGAAAAAGGAGAGCGGGCAGAGAGGAGAAGGGCCTTCTCCTAACAAGGCTTTAATGCAGAAAGGCCCTTTAATGCAGAAGGGTCAGGAAACTCTTCCCTCCCAGAAGAATCATTTGCCAGAACTGTGTCACATGGTCAACTCTAACCACAAGAAAGGCTGGGAGGTTAACTATTTTTATCCAGACACTTAGGCATCCCGAACAAAACCAGAATTGTCTTAGTACAGAAGAAAGGAGCAGTGGCTGATAGGCAGGCGCAGGCAGGGTCTGCCGCTCTGTCAGTGGTGCTCCCTATCGCGTGTGCGCCTGAGACACAGGCCACGCAGCCTCAGTGGGGAAGCATCAGCAACGCTGCAGACAGCATGTCAAAATCCCGGCGCTGAAGATACGCCCGCCATCTGTAAAATGGGGCAGTTAGTCAATCGGTACCGTAAAACGTCTGCAAACCACGTATTTAGTTGGAGAACAGAATCTTCAAAATAATAAGCTACTGATTTTGTGCTTGGAGTGCTCTTCACTCCTCCCAGGCCGGCAGACCCTCAGCAGCCGTCAATGGTGTGCTCCTTAGCCGGCTGGCAGTGGCACCACCATCGCTGACCTAGAGGCGGACGCCGTGGTCCCTCGCCTTCGGTGCCGTTATGTCCTTCTAGCCTGGAACTCTGTTGTGAACATCAAGGTTATGCTAAGTGAAAGCCATCCAGACAGATGCTAGATGGCTCGACTGATAAGAAAAGTCTCACAAAAGTGAAAATGACAAACTGAACTGTAAAGTCAGATGTAGGTGAGTTTAGAACTGATGGAAAACAGTCATGTTTCTAAGCCTAAAGACTGCTACAATGAGCAAAAGTAAGAAGGTATTTCATGTATATACGTGTGTGTGTATGTTTTACGTTTCCATATTCTCTATTATGACTTTGTTCACTTTCGTGGCAAGTGTTTTCCAAATAAATGCCTCTCCATTTTTATAATAAAGTCAGCAGGAAAATAGCTGCGATGCCTTTGTTCCATGAAGGGTTTTCTTTAAATTGCCTAAAAGGCACAGGATTAGTCTCTGTGAGTTCTGGAATTCTAGCCTTATAGGTGCTAAAGATTCTAGCTCTAGGGTTCCACATTTCCATTCTCTAGAGGTATTCTAGATTAATGAAAACAGAAGAACTAAAGCATGTCTAGCCTGAAGGCTGTATGTGTTTTATGTGGATTGAGTGGAGAGGAAAGAAGTGGCCTACCTCGGTGACTTAATGAGGACACCACTGTGCCAGACAGCCTCTGAAGAGGGCCGTACCTCCTGGTGGACCGTACCTCCTGGTATGCAGATCTATGCACAGTCCCCTCCCCTTGAGCCCAGGCTGGCCCTGTGACTGACCAATGGAACAGAGTGACGGTAACGCTGTGTGACATCTGACGCTTGTACGTATAAATCCTTGCAGCTTCTACTAGGGTCTCTTTGGAACATTTGTTTTAAGAGAAGACACTTGCCATGTGAGAAGAGTGATTGCCCTTCAAAATTTCCATGCTCTGAGAAAGCTAAGATAGTTATGTGAGAGGCCACATGGAGTGATGATGAGAAAGGCCCAGCCTGACCTGCTCCAGCCATCCCAGACCAGGCACCAAGCAAATGAGTGAGAAAGCCACCTCGGACGTCCTGCCCAGTCAAGCTTTCAAATGACTCCAGACCAGCTACCATCCGACTGCAAACACGCATGAGATTCCAGATGAGACTGATCATCAGAATAGAAGAAGAGATTAGAAATAGAGAAGCTGGTTGTCCCACAGTTCTGGAAGCTGGAATTCCAAGATCAAGGTGTCAGCAGGGTCGTGCTCTCTCAGAAAGCTCAAGAGGAGGAAACTTGCTCCCCTTTTCCTAGTTTCTGGTGGTTGCTGGCAATCCGTGGCATTTCTTGGCTTATTGATGCATTGCTCCATTCTGTGCCCCCATCTTTACATGGTGTTCCCCTCGCTGTGTGTTTGTGCCCAATGTCCCTCTTCTTATAAGGACACTTACCACTGAAGCAGGGCCACCTCTAATCCAGTATGACCCCATCTTGGCTTGATCACATCTGCACGGACCCTATTTTCGAATAAGGTCATTCCTACTGTCAGTTAGGACTTCAACATATATTTGAGGTGGGGGAGATCACAATTCAACCCACCGTCCAATGCCTTCCTTGCTCAAAGTCACTGCAATGGCCTCACACACTTTTTCTCCTCACTCTTATCTGAATTCATCTCGGACTGCACACTGTTTCACTGCCTTACAGGGCATGCTCTCTCGTCAGGGCTCTTTAACCCACTCTGATCCTTTTGCCCGGTACCCTCTTTCCTGAAACACTCCCTCTTCACTCTCCATTCCCTTTCAGACCTTAGTCACTTCCTCGGCGAGGCCATCCTTGACCACCCGATTTAAAATTCCTCCACTGCCCGCACCGTCTGACACTCTCTAGCCCCTTCTTGACGCTGTTTTCCTCCTCTGATGAGGCCATAGCTGCATCATCCCCACTTCACTGTGAAGCTGACGTGTCTCGCTCACTGTCACAGAACCAGGAGAAGGAACTGGAGACGCCGACTCCCTGCACGCTGACTCCACAGCTTGTCCTCTCAGGATCCTATGGCGTCTCTTAATCACTACTTCCTACATTTAATTCATTTCTCACCTGGCTGGTTGTAAGAGGCCCAGGTTAGTGGCCATCAATGGATGTCCAATGAAGGATAAATTGTACCTTGCCGCATTTAAATAATTTTTTGTCAACATTTGTAGAAGTCTGTTTTTCCGTGAAAGGCTCAGGGTGGAAATTCTGAGCATGAGGGTATAAACCAGTATTTTAATTTTCCTTGGCTAGTGGTCCAGAGGCTGACTGAGCAATAAATCAAGGAGAGTTTGTATTTCATTGAGTTCCCGTCACATCTGTAATACTGGAGGAGGGGGCTGGTCTTTGAGCCTGAAGAGCAGCATGGACTCATAGTTATATGATTTATTTCACCAAGAAATATTGTTTATACAAATCAATCAGGAATAATTGTCAGTGACACCATTTCTAAACAAAGCCTTGTCCATTGCTATGATGTCCCAGAGATACAACTGTTGATTTACACGAAGTCACATCACACACATATATTTATTTATTGGCCTGATACCACACCGAGAAAAGGGTTACCAATGGCTGAAGACATCTCTGGGAATTACCCAAGCGATAATAAGACTCGTAATAGTAGTTACCGTTCATTGAGCACCGCCTATGTGCCAGTCAGCGCAGAAAGTACTTTCGATGTATTGCTAATTTAATTTCCATAACAGCACTGAGGAAGGTATTTTATCTCTGCTTTCCTAATGAAGACACTGAGTGTCTGGGAGATTCAGTAACCTGGCCCAGAGTCACCCAGAAAGTCAGGATGTGAAAATAGTTCTATAAAACTACAAAGCAGTAGTATACAAAGATCATGCAGTACATTTATCAATTTGCAGTGAAAAAATATGCTCTGAGCAGGCAAGAATATTAATGTTAGCTAGCTACACACACTATCTCCCACTTAAGAATGTCTACACTGGGTGGGGAGGGTACAGCTCAAGTGGTAGAGCACATGCTTAGCATGCTTGAGATCCCAGGTTCAGTCCCCAGTACCTCCTCTAAAAATAAAACAAAACCTAATGACCTCCCCTGCCAATTAAAAACAAACAAAAAGAATGTCTACATTGATAACCATGTTACTATCAGACACGGTGTTTATGAGCCTCAGGACACTTCTGTTTTGGACAGTCCTCAAAAGGGACACAAAATCTTCTATTTTTCACTTTCTGTATTTCATACAAATCATCTTTTCATTATTTTGCAGTTTACTTCGGGTTGTGATGAGGATGGTTTTCTTTTTATCAGTTGGAATACAGTCTTGTTTTCCAGGAAGACACTAGCCATCTTTCTTAATTTGGGAGCACATGGCCTCATGCTAAGCCAGTGTGAACTACCCTTCCCTCTCTGACTCAGATTCACTAGTTGATGTGGCCACAATTGACTGCGGCAGGTGGCTAATCTCATCAGACTTGCCCTGATTCTGGTTCGCAGCAGTGCAGATCATTTAATTTAAAATACCTGTGTCCCAAATATCTGGGGGTGCACTTCTTTAGGGATGATAGGTTTCATGTACTGACCATATGACTCAAAAAGGAGTCATAACTTTGACATGTGAATAAACTAATCAAAATATATTAGCAGATTTGAATTCTGCTGAGTACTATTTCATAACATGCATTTACAAATCATTTTTCTTTTGCTGAAGGAAGAGAAAACAAACCTCTTTGAAGACTTATCTCTTTTTTTTTTCTAGCCTTCTATTTTTTTTTATTGAGATATAGTCAGTTTGCAATGCTGTGTCAATTTCTGGTGTACAGCATAATAGTTCAGTCATACAGACACATACATATAAAAGACTGATCTCTTGAAACCCATAGGTTAGCTTCCAGGGTTTCCTCCATGTGAGCTCCCCCAGGATTAGGTCCTGGTAATATTACTCATCATTATATTTTCCACACTTACCAATGAGGTTGATAGTTGGTAGATTCTCAATGCACACTTAGTGAGTAAGTGGAATTAGCATCAGACCCTATCCGTACCAGCCAGGCAGAATTGCTCCCCATTCCTTGTAACTATAAAGAGAGACGTACAGGCAGGCAGAGAGATGGTGCTAGTGAGATATATTAAGGGATTTTTTTTTTTTAATCTTTATGATAGACAAGACCAACTCCATTTGGGTGATCTGCTGCCATTTCGGGACAAGCCCAGTGGACCACAAGCCACAACTTCCACCTTCCGCCTGTAAAACCCGCCCGGGACCTAAGTGAGAGCTACTGGCAGAAGAGTTCATCCGACACGCCCCTTTCTCTTTCAGACACGCCCCTCTCACTCTCGGCATCCGTCATTTGCATAAGAACCCACCAATCAGCTCCTCCCCCCAGGCATAAATAACCAAGCCTGTATGCAGGTTTCTCCTAAAAAACCTGACTCTGCCTTTGAGCTGTCTTTCGTCCCTTCTCTCTGATTCTAACACTTCATACTGAAAAAAGAAAGAAAAGGGTTGTGTATACAAGACTGGACAGAACTGATGTCTTAAAATCAAGTGTCTAAGATTGCAAAGTCCTCATATCTCAATAGTCATTTTACACTAATTATTCTACTGCAGCTAAGTGAGGAAAGTATTTAATCATCATCTTAGAGAAGACTAAATTTAACCGACTTGCCAAAAGTCGTGCAACCAGTTGGTGACATTGCTGGGACCAGAAACCAGGTCCCTGCCTATCATTCCTAGTTTCATGATGAACAAGGAGGGATGTGCAGAGCTTGCAGAGGGAAGCAATGGATCTGGCTGTATTAGTCAGGGACTGAGCACATTTTGAGCACAAAGCTCTTCCGACTGTGATGTGTGGCTGACTCACACTCTTGGTTGCCACAAGGGGCTCACCCAACAACTCAACAGTCCAACAAAGCTGCAACCTGTTCTTTTTTGCCTCTTACAGAATATTTCTCTGAGGCAATCTATAAAATGTCATCTGGGGAAAAAAAATATCCTCTTGGATTTTAGACAAATCCTGCAAGAATCTCTTGTTATCTCAATGATAGGGCTGGATTTCTGAGACAAAGTACAAAATAAAGTCCAATGTTGATGGAGAACTTAGCCTATGCCAGGCACAGTCTAGCTGAATTACATATTTGACTTCCTTTAACTTTCACAAGAACCAGGATGTAGGTACTATTCCTTACCTCACTTAACAGATGAAGAAAATGAGGACAGAGAGAGCTAGGATTTGAACCCTGGCTCCAGACTCCATATTCTTGAGCATTACATTAGAATGTTTTTGCATCCTTAAGCTGTTAGACTACTACTCTTTAACTAAATCTACATGTTCTGTTCTTATTTGCAATCTTTGCCATTTCCCTGGAAAAAGACATGTGTGCATCCTTCTAGAACATCCATCTTTTCATGTGTTCAGATTCTTAATAAGTTCTTCATTTATTTGTTCAATAAACACCTCTGAGAATGTGGCATTCTCCTGGCAAGATTCTGAGGATATAAAAGAGATTGGACATTTCCCTTTGCCTTAAAAAAAAAGCATATATAAGCCATAGGCTGGTAAGACAGACAAATAGGGTTGATACAGGTGATGTTGTGCTTTGGTACAAAGAAAACACCTGAAAGATATGTGAACCCCAGAGTAAGGGAAGAACAAGTCAGGATTCAAGATGTGGGAGTATTTGAGCTGAGTCCTGGAAGGAAAGCCATAGTTTCATGGATGAAAAGATTGATAAGGCCACTCCAAGTACAGGATAAATTTATGAAAAAGCAAAAATCCTTATGCATTGGGAGAGCGGTGATAGTTCAGTATAAGGTAGTGATAGAATCAAGACCCAGTGAATGGATGGATGTGGTGGACAAAGGGTTGTAAACTGATGGGACAATGCACATTCATTGACATTGCATGACGCCCGGAAGAAAGATGAGAACTTCAGTTTTTTTAATATTGTTGTTTTGGGGGTTCCCAAAGACAGGTCCTATGATTAAGTGATTTTTCTCCAGCATAGCCAGCAGCTCCAGAATCAAAAAAATTAACATATAGATGGGCTGATCCATAACTGAGAATTTGCAGGGCAGATGAGGGGAAAGGGTAGGGGGCCTAGTGTGCCGGCCATGAAAGGAGAAAAGTGGTAGAATGACCGAAACATCAAGGCTCCCAGAGAATGAAGCTGGCGATAAACTGGGGGAAAGGAGAGGGCCTGAGGGACTGGATGGCTCCAGGGGAAAAAGAAAAATGTGTTTGTACTTGTGAATGAATTACTGAGAAGACTTGAAAGTAGAAGGTTTTGTGTAGATTGGTACTTTGTGGTTTAAGATTTCCAAAGCTGTAGACGTGTTGGCAACTTTTCTAGTGGAGGAAGTTTATGACACTATCAAATGTACCTCTGTTGGCTCCTTCTCTGGTAGTTGACAAAAGGCTGAGTGCTTTTCAGAGAAAGGTACATGAAGTCCATGTGGTGGTCTTTGTTTCCTACAAAGACATCTTAAAAAGTGGCATCCATGATCAATAGACAAGTGCAATTTTTGTGACTTCCAGCTTTTTGATACAGAACTATATAGTAGTAAACTCCTCTAGAAGTACTGAGCAGATCGAATCCACCTGTGACATATGTTAATCAATAATGTAATTTGTTCCTTCACTCACCATATGGAAAGCACAGCAGACTCTATCATCTTGCAGATGTATTAGAGATTTTTATCTGTTTCATTTTTCTTTTCTTGAAGGGTATTCTGACACACACTTTAAAGACATCATCCCTCAGTTAGGTTGGCCTGTTAAAAGTCAGGCCCTCATATCCCTAAAGACAAATCATGTGCAAGACATGTTGACCTCTTGAGGCTGCTCTGTGGAGACTCAGAATGTGAGCGCTTTGCCAAACAGTTGCTGAGAGGCAAACAGGTGATCTACTCCAACATTTTTAATACAAAGAAATTTTCTCTGAGACACCAGACTTGGATGACAATCAACTTATTGAAAACTCATGTAATAATTGCAGTTCCCTTCTGGAGCAAGTTCAAGGGAAATACTGATTATGAAAATGGAGATAAATTATGAAGTAAGAGAGCAAGCTGTCATAGGAAACATGAAGCCAGTGCTTGGTACATTGTACCTGGAATTTTTTTTGCTAAGATTATTACAGTCGTATCTTAAACAGAAGCAGGTAAGCACTTCAACCAACAGAAAACAATAGTATTCACTGTTGAAAAGAGAGATTGTATGTAATTTAACTTAAATAATTTTTCCTTAAATGTCTGTAGTCTAATCTACCTTTTTAAATTTCATCACTTGAAGATTTTTATAAAGCATAAACTTCTAAGAGAGAAAAAGCTTTAACATTTACTTTTAACCCAACAATTACAAGAAATGCTTTCTTATTTTAAAGAGGCTACAGCAGACAGGGGTTATATGCACTAAATTTGGGAAACATTTTCCTTATTCTTTTGTTCTCAGTTTCTCTGTAAAACAAGCTTATGTAAATGGGAATTAAATGTGATAACATACGTGAAATATCCTAAACAAAGGTCCTAAATGATAGGACATAAAATAAATCTGGGGATAACTTTCTTTGAGCCCCTTGCTGGGAAGCTAACATTACAGACCACATTAGGCTCACCAGCACGTTTAGAATGGCTGTTTGAGGCCAAGCAGAACACAGTAGCAGTCCTTTCACTGATCCCTGAGAGACATATGCCATACTGTTTTGTTCATAATACTGGAATGGTAAGATTATTATTTTATTTAGAAAAATGAATTGGGATGAGAAATTTCAAAGTCCATTAGTGATCTTTCAAGACTGGGAACTTTTAAAACTTTCCATCATCGATGTCTCAGGGTCTAGGTCCACTCAGGCTGCTATAACAGAATACCATAGACTTATAAACAACAGAAATTTATTCCTCGCAGTTCTGGAGGCTGAAAATTCCAAGATCAAGGTACTGGCAGACTCAGTGTCTGGTGAAAGGCCATATCTTGGTTCACAGATGGCTGCCTTTTTGCTGTGTCCTCATATGGCAGAAGAGGCAAGGGAGTCTTACAAGGGCTCTTTTAAAGGGCATTAATCCCATTCATGAGGGCTCCATTCTCACGACCCAATCACCTTCCAAAGGCCCCACCTCCTGACACCATCACACTGAGGATTAGGTTTCAACATATGAATTTGGTGGGGGTCGGGGGTAGCCACAAACATTGTCTGCAGCACCCAGTAGGTAAAACTGAAGCTGGTCCGTGCACGTATGGGTGTTATTGATCATAGGACTGCCCCTCCTAGTCCTTTGTTTGAAGAAGACCATCAAGGAGCTAAATCACCTCTTGACCAGGTTGGAGGAGTGACGTGGGAGACAGAGTCTGGAAATTGTCACCAGGTGCTTGTGTCCTTTAAGTTGTACTAAGGCTCCTTACGTTCCCTATACAATTCAAATGCAGTAATTCTGATGCTGAGACGTGATTCTGGCAATTAGAAAAGAATGAAGTCGGATTTGAGGATGTATTTTTTCTCTTGTTACGAATTTGGCAAACAATAGATACAATTATAGAACTACCAGTCCTGATTGGCATCTGGAAAGGCTTTTTTATCAAGGAAGGAATGGCAGAGGTTTTGGCATCCCTGTCTTTCTGCTGCTGGAATTTTAGTAGGCTCTTTCTCTTTGGTGGGTCCTGATAATTGACTCTTCACTCGCTGTTGTCAGCTCTGAGTGTGACCCCCAGTTTTATCCTAGAAGGGTCTGAAGTAGAGACTATCAATTTTCTAAAAGAAGAAGTTCTATCCAGCAATTCCACTTCTGGGAATATATTTGCAGAAAATGAAATTACCATGTCTAAGAGAGAACTGCACCCCTATAGTCACTGCAGCACTATTTACAATAGCCAAGACCTGGAAAGAAATTAAACATCCATCAACAGATGACTGGATAAAGAAAATGTGAGAGATATATATATAGTGTGTGTGTGTGTGTGTGTGTGTGTGTGTGTGTAATGAAATGAAATAATATTTGACTATAAAAAAGAAGGAAATCCTACAATTTACAATGACCTGGATGGACCGTGAGAGCATTATGCTACGTGAAATAAGCTAGACAGATAGACAGACCTGTTTGATCTCACTTATGCGTGAAATCTAAAAAACTAAAAGAAACAAACAAAAACAAAAACAACAAAAAGCCTCATAGGAAAAGAGATCAGATTTTACTGTTACCAAAGGCTGCGGGTGGAGAGCGGGAGACCTAAGCGAAGCTGGTCAAGAGGTGCAAACTCCCAGTGGCAAGATAAGCAAGTTCTGGGGGCATAATGTACGACGTGATGAAGGTAACACTGCTGTATAGTGTATTTGAAAGTTGCTAAGAGTGAATCTTAAAAGTTCTCATCATTAGGAAAGAGAATTTTTTGTCACCATAAGAGGAGGTGATGTTAGCCAAACATACTGTGGTAATCATTTTTGCAATATTTGTAAGTCAAGTCATTATGTTGTACACCTTATACCACGCTATAGGTCAATAGTATCTCAATAAAACTTAAAAAAAGGAAAGAAAACCCACAGACTCAGCAAATTATGAACACAGTGGTTTGTTAAACACTTTTTTCAAATTTTGTGTCAGTTTGTTTTTTGCGAAATTGTAAGTTTGGCCAATATTTTGCACAAGAAGCAGATGGGCTCTTCCATGATCAATGATTGTTACACGATCAATGATTGTTACTCATCTTTTGAGAAACTCAGAGGTGCAGCAGATGATTGACAGCTCTTCAGTTGGTAGCTACTCAACCTTTGACTATGGACGGAAGCTGATTATGTGTGAATTTACCTAGATTCACTGTTATTAATGTACAGACTGGATATCAAATTTGAGGCCTGTGAAATGGTGATGGGCTTGGCCTCCTGCTCTTTGCCTTGCACCTGAGGGGCCCGAAGGCAGTATTTAAGCAGGAGCTGCAGTCAACTGCTATCAAGTGCAAAGAGCCAGACTCTTCTCTGTTTCATCGTTCTCAGAGGGATGATCAAGTGATCCGATACCACTGCCTGGCATCACAGTGCTCATCAGCGTTGTTCCGATCAACCAGGTAAATGCCTCCATCACTATTCCTATAGTTACATGCTGGCTCAAAGGCAACAACCATCCCAGGTAGCTACGAATAAAGTTTAAAAGAGTAGTGTCATCTGGAGGAGGTCATCGAGGGAACCTGATCACCAGGTTGATCCTCAAACTAGACCCAGGCAATCAGAGGCTCCTCACACCCTCCTCTGTCCTTGGAATGTATGTTTCACTTGCTCTCCCCACACCCGAAGCCTCCCCAAGGACACAGTCTTGAGAGAGAGCAAGGTGCTGTTGAGACCATCTGAAGAGCATACGTGACTGAACCCACCTAAGGCTCTTGCATAAACCTTAAGATTCTGGTGGATGGGTGCAGAGCGCTGCCTGGTCACCAAGACAAGCCCTCCTAAGTACGTCCCCTTGCTTATTAAACCTGTCACCTACCCGTCCGAGATGATCTGTGTCTTTCTTCCGTCTCTCCTTGCCTTCCGTGTACATGTACAAGGGCCACTTCACAAACAGTAGTTGAGCTTCCATCTGATTTCCATTAAAAAAAGAGTGAGTCAAAATCAATTATTCTAAAGCCAAAGCAATCATTTTTGACAGGTGGCTTTCAACATTTAATTGGTCAGTCTCTGTCAACTCTGCACATGGAATCAAATCATTCCACGTTCCAGGGTTACATCTTTCTCACTCATCTTTATCTGATTTTTCTAAGAAGCTAACCAGGTTAAATTAGTTAACCTGTGTATATTTCATTGAAACGTTTAGAGCTACCACAGGCAGCTGGCAATCTGAAAATACTTCGAAACAAATTGGCATAGTTTTGCTCTTAGACTTGGACTTTGAAACTCCAGCCACTCATGGGGATAAAAGTTTAAGTGGATCCAGAACTTTTTCTGCATGAAACCTTGTCTTACCTGTAGACAGTGCTTTCAACCACCTTAGTATTGATATTAGTGGCATGGCACGAATCTTTATTTTCATTGACTTCTCTGCTCTTCGTTTGACCCATTTGTCTACTTAACTGTATCCAGTTATGGGTTATGTGCTTTTTTAAGCCATGACTTCAGACACTTTTTGTGCAGGTGGATTATAATAAACAATGATCATAATAATAGTAGCTACTATGAACATTTGTAAATTTATAGCTTAGATTTTTTTTTTAAAGAGGCTCACAGAGCTTACCCAGTTTAACAGCTGAGATCCAGGATAGGCAAGTCAAGTTCATGGCAGGCTTGGGTGAAAATCTATCATTTTGATGCTCTGTTTAGTGCTCTTTCCACTACTCCAGGATGCCTCTCGGGTCAGGTGCCTCCGGTGTTTCAGGGCAGTGGTTCCTGCTGTCATCCAAACAGCCGAAACCCTTCTGGCCTCTGGAAACATGAAAGCAAGGATTGCCATTCTCTCGCCCTGACTCCTCCACAATCCTGAAAATTCTCTAAATAAAAATTCCTATTTGATGTCACTCAGATAAACACAAAGTTGAAACTGGGATTTTCAAGGCTGAGTAATGGTAAAAAAAAATATTTTACAATGTAATGGAATGCCCACGTCCCACTCAGGGTCTGCAGTTGCATTTACATGACATTAGGAAGCTGGGGTTTTTTTTTGCGTATCCCTAGCTGGCAAGAGTGCACAGAGGGCATCCAAAATTACAGGACGAGATACATCGAAGAGGCCATTGTCAAAAGGAAACTCCTCTCATTTCTGATAAAGACTTCCAAGGTGGACAACAGCCAAGAAACCTTTTTTTTTCCTCACCTCCAATCAAAGATCACATCCCTAATTTTGAAAGTCTAATGGTGCTGGCCGCTTTCTGCATCCATCTGTGCTACATCTGGACTCTCTCTGCCAAAGAGACTCGGGGTCTGGTTTTTTTCAATTATACTTTGCTCTGTGCTTTCTTTTTATGTCTCCTTTAAATGGTTATTTTGACCACAGTTCTCATCAAACAAAAGATGTCTATCTTTTATCATTTGGAGATTTTGAAAAGAATGTTCCTTCTCTCACTGCCTCTCAAAGCATTTACATCCATTATATAATGAGAAGAGAAATTCCACAGAGACAAACTACCATAAACATGTGTAGGTTAAAGTTATTTGTACATATTTTATATTCGATATATCCCCTTCAATATCTGCAAAGACAAGTAAATTTATGAGGTTCCATTGCAAGCTATGTGATTTTTATAGACTCCAGGGAAAACATATTCTAACGTTTGCTTCTTTAGATCAAATGTGTATTGAACAAAAGACAGCTTGCCTTTTAAAGGCAAGTTTTTAAACTCTAAGTATCTAAGCTCTGTTTTGAAATATACTTTCATGTTTGAAAAATGCATCTGTTTTGCATCTTTTCTGTCACAAGGGCAAATATGGGTAGAAATACCGTCCATAGTTTTAATATCAGTCCTAAAGTAAAATGATTATGTGATTAAAAAGTGTAGCTTTACCATGATCTGGAATCTAGGAATGGTAAAAAAAAAAAAAAAGTGATTCGGTGTTTCTGAACCAAACTTGGGTCCACTCACCTGAGTGCAGTAAAGTCAATCAACTAACACCAGGTTTTGGTGAAGGAAAGTGTAGCATTTATCACAGGGCACAAAAGCCAAGAGTCCAGGCAGCTAGTGCTTAAAAAACCTGAACTCCCCTAAGGATTTCAGGGAAAGATTTCTAAAGACAGGGTGAGGGAGGGGGGCTGGGGGTGTGGTCAGCTCGTGGACATTTTTCTGAGTGGTTGGTGGTGAGGTAACCAGGAGTCCACATCATCTGCCTTCTGGTTCCAACTGGCCTGGGGTCTACATGCTTGTGGGCAGCATACAGTTAACTTCTTCCGCTTGGTGGGGGTTTAGTATCTTCCAAACAGCTTGACAGATACAACTCAGAATATTCTCTATAGCCCTTGAGGAGGAACTGAAAGTCCTTGACCTTGTTTAATAGCTGAACTAGTTTGTCTTACCTGACAATTTTGCTTTATTTCTGCATTTCCTTTTTCTCTGATTAAACTTATTCTTTGGGACTCAAGGAAGGCCTAGGAAACTAATTTTTCTATAAACAAGTGGTAGGCAAAGGACGTGGAGCCTAGGGATTGGTGGTGGGGGGTTGGTGTCTGTCCTGGGAAGGCCACATAGTGTCCTGTTTGGTGGCCCCTGGAACCAGGGCAGTCAGTGGTGCCCACATGAGCTCCTCCTGGGCCAGAAGTGGAGACAGCGATGCCAAGGGCAGAAGGAGGAGGTAAGCAGGAGGCCAGAGCGATGCAGTCTTTGCTGGCCCCGGTAGATCAGAAGTTTGGACGTATTGCAAGGAGGTTAAGTGAGCCGTCTTGGGTCTGCCTGTGTGGGTTCGGACCTGCGCTCCAAAAGCGTACAGATGTGCTCTCTTAAGCAAGTCCTTTAACCTCTCTAAGTCTTAGTAACCTCGTCTATAAAATAGGAAAACATGGTACTCACCTCAGAGTGTTACTGAGATTTCATAAGATAAGGTACACAAAGTGCTCATTCAGAGACACCCCTATAAATTAATGGCCAGTAATGCAGACTTTAGCCTCACAGTGTCTAAGCTTTAAATACCAAGCAGCCACTTGCCTTCTGTGAAATTCTCTTAATTTGTTTTTAGTTTCAGCTTCCTATACAGGAACATGGAGATGGTAAATAATGGTAGCATTGTTGTGCGGATTACATTAGTTAACTCATATAAGGCACTTAGAAAAATGCCAAATGCATAATAGGGGCTCGAAAATATTAGCTGTTATTATTAAATGTTACCAAAGAAGCAGGGTTCACTTTTGATTGTTTATCTAGTTCCCATAGCAGAAGGAGGGAGAAACATTCTTCCTTCATTTGTCTGCCTTTCTAAACCCATTTGCTTTGCTCCCAGGAGGAAGGAGGTGCGCTAGCTTTGCTTGTGAGGGGGTGGGGGGTAGGAATGCACATGAGGCTGGCACGTCCTGGCCCATCATCACCCACCTGTCCAGCAATACCTCCAGAGAAGGGTGTGCATTGCGCAGCAAGCTGGAAAATCACATGGTTGCAGGCGTGCGCGTTTTCCTGAGCGGTACCGCGAAGGACCCCCCTGGCCTGGCCTGCATTTAAGAGGCCTGAGACTCTCATCTTTATTCGTGGGCTCGACAGGCGCGGCCCCCACTGCTGCTGAGCAGTCGTCTGTGGCTTGGCACTTGACAAAGGTGATTTTACTGGGTGATGAATCTTACTGAACGTCACAGCTAAGAACTCTGTTGTCTGTCGGTAGGGTCTGAGACGCAGCCAGGTGTCCCAGTCCTGAGAAGTAACAATGCTGGACGGCATGTTATCAGTTTAGTAGGGCATGTGCTTGCTGTCAGGAATAGTTAGTCTTTGGAAAATACAGATGGCTGACAACACAGGTCTCTGAGTTGTGGCACATGAAGCCCTTGAACTCCCAGACTCAGTTGTATCAACACAAATTTAGCCTTGCTCACTCATCACCCAAGGACATCCTGCAGTAGCTCTGCATATGCGTAAGGAGCGACTGAGGGGGCTCCCACCGAGAGAGGTGGGTGCAGAGAGTGACGGATGGGAAGCTAGATTTATGTAGAAAGCAACTTCCTAAAGAACTTTTTATTGAGGTTCAGAATCCATAAAACTTGACCTTTGTTGGAGAGGAAAAGAATCCATGATCTTGTGAAACTGGGTGTCTGTCGGCTTTTTTCCCCAAGTTTCTCCGCAGCTAAACTTGCTCTTTGTCCCGCTGTAACTGCAATTTTGCCAAGGAGAGAGGACTTTCTCTCTGTCTACTTTACTGCATCGTCTTCCCGGGCTAGGAGTGCAGCACAGGGCTCTTCACGTTCACTGAACAATCAGACGGTAAAAGGATCACTCTGGCCATTCTCTGTGTGAAGTGAACAATTTTTTGATGATAACATAAGTAACTCCATGTGTACGTGAACTGTTAGTATTCGCTTCCTGTTTCTCTTGTAATGTCCTTGGTCTTTTTGTCTTTTGAATCAATTAGGTCATTCTCAGGGGGATTAAAAAAAAAAAAGAAAGAAAGAAAAACAGACCACAGTTTAAGCCAAAACACCATAATACTGCCCACTCAACATATGGTGTTTATAGATCTTGAAAACAGAATCGGGGGAATGCTGCAGATTAGAAGGGCTTTCTCCACATCAGGAGTGGTTTTAATTTGTTAGCTTTTTAAAATCTTTGGTCCTGGTGTAGTTCTTATTACAGTCAATAAAATGGTTAGTGAAATGAGGATAAAGTATCATAATTATTTCATTAAATAAGATTTGTATGCCCCCATTGGTGGGCAAATATGCCATTTTTTAAAAAATTTTATATATATATGTAAATAGTCTGCATATATATATTCTCCATATATCTATTTCACACCTCTTTTTTGAAACACAATATGAGAAGTTGCTGCACCCAGGCAGAGCTAGCTAGAAAAATCTTTGCTCTGACCCAGGCAGCACAGTTGCCCTTTGACTCCGCAGGGAAGTCGGCCCTCTGTTCAAACCCTCTTGGTCCAGACAGCCCAGCACAGATGGCGTGAGCGGTTCTGCCGAGCCAGCCGGTGAGAACAGGCAGGCAGACATCTGCAGGTGAGGCCCGGGAGGGAATCACGGCTGGAAGGTCATTGAAAGTCAATGCACAGAAAGGCTGTTTTCCCAGCAGCAGAAATTGCCCTGTGAGACCTCTGCAGGCTCACGTAGGCAGTAGGCCAAGGGCGACGTACACCAAATACTTCAGCTGTCCCAAGAAGGGCCTGGTGTCTATTAAAATCCCAGACACCAGAATCACATCTGACTCTGTGATTATAACAAACTTCCATGTAAGGTTCTGAGCACCAAACAGCCCTGGGAACAGGAGTCTTGGTACTCATGGGGAGAATACTGAATCCCACGGAGTTGTTTAAGTCCCAATTCCCCGGCTATACCCCAGACCAGTTAAGTCAGGATCTCTGCGGGTGGATCCAAGCCATCAGTACCCATCTCTACACAGCCCCTGCAGAGGGCGGGGCTCAGAAAGAACCACTCTTCAAGGCACAAGCTGAAGTGTTTTCTTACGTGGGGTAGAGACTGATTTCTGGACGCCCAAAATTAAAATTGAGCCAGTGGCTATGGAGATATCATTGCTTAAGAGATTGTCTTTTACAGGAAAGAGCATGGGGCTAAGAGTCTAGAGATCTGATTACTAGCCCCAACTTGGCCACTCACCTTGACTGAGAGCCTCATTTTCCCTGTCTGTATAATAAGAGAGTTGGATAAAGCGATCTCCAAAGTCCTTCCGTGCCTCCTATTTCTGTGGTCAAATGCTAGTATGAAACTTTGCACCATCTGTTCTTTTCTTTTTTAAAAAACTGCTGATTTTTTCTGATGATTAAAAATAAGAATATCATAATTTTATATTTTAAAGCCCCTCTCTCACCTCCAGGTATCACATAACAATAGATAAAACATTTTAAAAAATTAAAAAGGTACAGCCCTGCCCTCATCACTGCTATTTAACATTGTATGGGAAGTCATAACCAATGCAATAAGGGAGGAAAAAGAATTAAAATGCATACTGATTGGGAAAAAGAAAGAAAACCCTTTATATTCGCAGATGACAAAATTGTGTAAGTAAAAAAATGTCAAGAATTTACCAAAGAAAAATAAAAACAAACAAACAAAAAAAAACCCACTGTATCTAATAGGCAAGTTTACAAGACCTCAGGATATAACATCAGTGTATAAATATCAGCTGTATTTTTATAGTCAAGCACTGAAAAATCACAAATTGAAATTGCAGACCTATTTTTGTAAATAAAATTTTATTGGAATACAACCATGCATGCCCATTTGCTTACATGATGTCTCTGGCTGTTTTCACATCAGTGTCCAAGTTAAGTAGTTGCAACAGAGTCAGAGACCACATGGCTAAATTTGCTAGATTTGGCAAATTAAAAAGATAAAAAAGTTCAGTTAAATTTAATTTCAAATAAACCACAAATAATTTTTATTGTAAGTATGACCCAGGCAATAATTAGGACATATTTATACTAAAGAAATTATTTGTGGTTTATTTGAAATCCAAATTTAACTAAGTGCCCTGTGTTTTATCTCTATGTATAAATTTAAAGACTGAAATGTTTACTATTTGGACTTATATAGGAAAAGTTTACCAACCTCTGATTTAAAGCAAGGAAGAAAGTAGGGGAGGGTATAGTTCAAGAAGCAGGGCGCATGCTTGGCAAGTACGAGGTCCTGGGTTCAATCCCAAGTACCTCCTCCAAAAATAAATAAATAAACTTAACTACCTCCCCCCAACAAAAACTTAGAAAACAATAAGAACAAAAATGGGTTAAAGTAAGGAAGAAAACCTTCTTAAATAATTATATTGTCAATATTTCAAATCATTTGAAGTTGTTAAAAGCAGTTACAAACTTAATGAAGTATAAATATATTTGCCTTTTTTTTTAGCTATCAAAATTAAAATATGACACCAAAAATTCTGACAAGTTCACCAGCTTCAAAACTTCCAGTAAACCCGTCTACATATGAGGGTAGACTATTATTTGGAGCAGTGGGTCACAAACCTGCACATGAGATTGATCTCAGATGCTGTCTAAAAAATACAGATTCTTAAGTCCCAGCTCCAAAAATTTATATTCATTATACCTGAAATGGAAACTGGGAGGTTTTTTTCTCCTTCTTCTCCTTCTTTCTTCTTCTTCTTCTTCTTCTTCTTCTTCTTCTTCTTCTTCTTCTTCTTCTTCTTCTTCTTCTTCTTCTTCTTCTTCTTCTTCTTCTTCTTCTTCTTCTTCTTCTTCTTCTTCTTCTTCTTCTTCTTCTTCTTCTTCTTCTTCTTCTTCTTCTTCTTCTTCTTCTTCTTCTTCTTCTTCTTCTTCTTCTTCTTCTTCTTCTTCTTCTTCTTCTTCTTCTTCTTCTTCTTCTTCTTCTTCTTCTTCTTCTTCTTCTTCTTCTTCTTCTTCTTCTTCTTCTTCTTCTTCTTCTTCTTTCTTCTCCTTCTCCTTCTCCTTCTCCTTCTCCTTCTCCTTCTTCTTCTTCTTCTTCTTCTTCTTCTTCTTCTTCTTCTTCTTCTTCTTCCTCTTCTCCTTCTCCTTCTCCTTCTCCTCTTCTCCTTCTCCTTCTCCTTCTCCTCCTCCTCCTTCTCCTCCTCCTCCTCCTTCTCCTTCTCTTCTCCTTCTCCTTCTTCTTCTTCTTCTTTTTTAAGTTTTTGAGACGATTTTGATGCACAGGCTGGAGAACTGGTGACTTGCAGCTCTGGTCTACAAACTTTAACATGAATCAGGGCTTGTTGAAATGCAGATGGCTGGGCCCCAACTCCAGAGTTTCTGACTCAGTAAGGCTGAAGTGGGACTCAGAATGCCTCATAAAAAATTTTTTAAAAAAAGAAAAGAAAAGCCTTCCAAGTGATGCCAGTACATATTTCCGGTCTAGAGACTTCATTTGGAGAAAGAATGATTTAGAGAATTTTATGCACTTAATTTGTGACTTTGAGTTCAAATCTATACTGTTAACTAAACCCTGAAAATATACAAATTGATGGAAATTTAGTGCCACAAAATAAATTATACTTCTTTTTATTCCACCATAGTATTAATTTACCTAAAAGAGGAATGATAAAGGTTTTATGTGTTTTTCAATCCATGTTTTGCTATAACCCAGAATGTCTCTAATCTTACCAAAAAGTGTTGAGAATGCAATAAACACTTGGGTCTTAAATATGCCATTGAATGTTTATTATAAAAACAGAACTAACTACTAATAAATTGGTCAGCAAAGTAATGAAATACTTAGGAATAAATTTAACCAAAGAAATGAAAAGTTATACATCGAAAACTACAAACATTGTTGAAAGAAAGTAAAAATCTAAGTAAATAGAAAAACAACCCATGTTCATGGATTGGAAGGTTTAATAGTGTTAAGATGTAAATCTTCCATAAATTGATTTATAAAGTCCACTCACTGCTTTGCAGAAATAAGCAAATTAATCCTAAAATTCATGTGTAAATGCAAAAGAACAAGAACTGCCAAAAAAATCTGGAAAAATAAGAACTATGTTGGAGGGTTTACATTTCCCAATTTCAAAACTTACTAGAAATCTACAGTAACCAAAAGAACAGGCTACTAGCCTAAGAATAGACATAGAACAATTGAGAGTCTGGAAATACACCCTCACATTTACAGACAATTGATTTTTTTTATTGAAGTATAGTCAGTTTACAATGTGTCAATTATTTCTGCTGTAAGCATAATATTTCAGACTTACATATATTCATTTTCAAATTCTTTTTCATGATAGGTCACTACAAGATATTGAATATAGTTCCCTGTGCTGTACAGTAGAAACTTGTTATCTATTTTACATGCAGTAGTTACAGATGATTTTGACAAAGATGACAATAGTTTTTCCAACAAGTGGTGTAGGGATTGCTGGATAGTCACATAAAAAATAATGAAGTTGGATACCTACCTCACACCATACACAAAGATTACCTCAAAATGAATCAAAGAAGTAAACCTAAGAGGAAAAACTACAGGAAAAATCAGAAGAAAACTTAGGGGTAAATCTTTGTAACCTTAGACCAGGCAGTGGTTTCTTAGATGTGGCACCAAAAAAACACAAACAACAAAAGAAAAAAAATAGATAAACTGGACATCATCAAAATTAAAGCTTCTGTACTTCAAAAGACACTATTAAGAAAGTGAAAAGACAACCCACAGGAGAAAATATTTTTATCAGATCTATAATCTGGTAAAGGACTTGTATCTAGGCTATGTAAAGAGCTACTAAAATTCAATAATAAAAAGATAACTCAATTAAAAATAAGCAAAGGATCAGAACAGATAGCTCTCTCCCCTAAAAATACACAAATGTTCAATAAGCACATGAGAATATACTCAGCATCATTAGCCAATAGGGAAATGAAAATCAAAATGACAAGGAGCTATTACTCCATGGCCAGTAGAATGGCCATAATTGCGCATGCACACACACACAGAAAGTAACAAGTACCAGAGAGGATATGGAGAAATTGGAACTCGTAGACATTGCTGAGGGGAATATAAAATGCTGCAGCCACTTTGGAAAACAGTCTGGCATTTCCTTAAAAGGCTGAATGTCAAATTACTATATGATCCAGCTATTCCACTCCTATGTATATACACCAGAGGAATTAAAATATATGTCCACACAAAAACTTGTACATGAATGTTCATGCACCATTCCTCATAATAGCCCAAAGGTGGAAACAACGCAAATGTTTATCAGCTAATAAATGGATAAATAAAACACAATATACCCCTACAATGGATTACTCATCATAAAAATAAAAGTATTTATATATACTACAACATATATGTTGAATCTTGAAAATATTAGACTAACTTAAATAATGTTTCAAAGGACCACATGTTGTATAATTCCACTTACATGAAATGTCCAGAATTGGAAAATCTATAGAATCAGAAAATCAATTAATAAGGTTGCCTATGGTCGGTAGGAGTATGGGAGGGTTGGAGAGTGATGGTTAAGGTGTACAAGGTTTCTTTTTAGGTACAGAAAACGTTCTACAATTGATTGTGGTGATGGATGCACAATTGTGAATGCTGAAAGGTGCTGAATTTTACACTCTGGAAGAATGAACTGTATGGTATGTGAATTATATTTCAATGAAGTTTTATAAGAGAATAGAACTGGCTATGTTAAGGACATTGTCGTGAAAGAAAATACATTAAGTATTTGGAGGTTCAAGTCCCCAAGTTCCATTTCTAATTCTCTTTGAAAGCATGTGCTTGAATTCACGTGGAGCTGAGTGTTTCTTGCTTAGTTAATTTTGTAGTCTCCATAGCAAGACTACAGTGCCACATATTTCCAGTTTGTGCAAATAACCAGCCTTTGCTTCAAAATGAATGTTTCTATTAACACTATGCCTAATTATTGAAAACAAACATGTGCAAATACAAACTTCTGCTCACTGCCTCTCAACCTATCTTTGCTTCCTGCTGGTTCCCTCCGAGGGGCCCCGGCTTACGGAGGCTTGCCAGGGACCCTGATCTGTATGAACATGACCTTAACTGGCAGTAACGTATGGAGTCTATCCTCAGAATTAAAATGCAAGCAATTCTTTTCATCCTTCTGATAAAGAAAATTCATAAATATATACATGTAATAAAACAAATAAGGAAAGTTCCATTCAAAAGAAAAAGCTCAGCTCATGAAAGATGACATTTTTAAGATAATCTTTTTCTCTTTGATAAATACAAGCAAAATCTCAGAATCCCAAATCAATGTCCCAATACCAAAGTCATGAACTAAGATGAGATTGTGGCTCCATGACAGAACATTTCAATTAAAAAAAAAAAGAAAGATACCTAATAATTTCAACTAACAAAATTGACGCTTTCTGAGGTGTGGTGAGAGCATGTTTTCTCCATTTTGTTTTCATTTTAAGCTTTCAATGCATTAAGCAACTTCCTTTTCAATAATGTATACTTCACACCATTTTTGAGAGTACTACAAATTCTCAGCCCTTACTTTCATGCATTGGATCAGGACCATTCTGACACTAGGGAGATTAACCATCACGACTAACTGGGAAATTATTCTAACAGACACGCTGCATAATCTTTGGAGGTTTCTCTCGAGTAAAGCACAGATATTCCTATGTAATATTAAAGATTTAAGTCAGTATATGGAAACCAGTACATGAAACAAAAATAAGGTATTTTCCCTACAATTCTACAGGTAGCCTACAATCAGCAAGAAAGGATTAAGCAAGATAATACACGTGAAGTGATCCTATAAATTCTGAAGTGTCAGACGATGTTTAGTTAGCACTGGTAGTAGTAACAGTATAATCTCTAAGAACATATTCATTGTTACTCATTTGCAAAGCTGCATGGTTTGAGGAACTCTTGAGACTAAAATGTTGATCTGTAAAGCTCCAGAGAAATGAAATTAGAAACTAAATCAAAGTTACTCATATTGATATTCTAGTGAAGTGTCAAAACCCACAAAGGGAACAGCAAGACCTCCCAGGCAGGGCCACTGCCTTCCCGCTTTTGCACTTCTGCAAAAGGGCTTTTGCACTTCCGCAAAATGGCTTGCTCCTAGGAAAATGAAACTTACCCCTACAATTCCATTGGTTCCCAAGAGCTCACTCCTGATTGGTCCATTTCTAACACCTCATTTGCATATGGCACAAAATTAATCAAAACCTAAAACCCTATAAAAGCTTGTGTAAACCTACAGGCAGGGTCCAGAGTTAGGACTGTTAACTCCTCTGGGCCTGGTGGCGTAATAAACCTGAATTCTTCTCCAACCCTCCAAGTGTTGCTTGGTCTCTTGGCGGGATTCAGGTTGCTGTAACACTAGAAAAGAAAATATATTGTGTTTTCAACATTACTGAACCTACCGAGAGCTCGGAGACCATCAATAAACAGTGTTAAGTAGGTTCGCTCCCAAGGAAAAATGCCCATCCACTCTTAACGAGATTTTCATGCAATACTGGGCCAAATTTGATTTTATTTCATTCAGTGGCTTCACAGACTCTGAATAAGAGGTTTCTTGTGACCATCTGCAGTTTAGTAACTGCAAAGATTGATCAAAATGGGATTTTAAGTAAATGCCTCGAGTAGATTGAGAACGGATACCATGTCCCTGTAACATTTTGTGGGGAAAGGTTTAGTACCTTAAAGTTCAGTGCTTTGGAGGAGGGGGATCATTAATGGTAACAATAAGGGCTCCTGGATTTTAACTACCCTCGGTCCTCTCTATGAACTTATTGTTGTGGATAATAGGGGATTTTTTTTAAACTTCCTATTTTATACAAAAATAGAAGTAGAGCTGATAAATAGAAATCTTGATTCCCAAACTAAGAATTGATTTCAAAATACTTTGAAGCCCACATATTGGTCTAGTATGCGGTAAGGAAAGCTTCAGTTGAATAATTACCTGGCCTGAAATCTGTTCTTGTTTCTATTTTTCAGAAAATAATATAATTTGTTAGATGAAAAATAAAAGTTCTTGCCACTTTTCTGAGTTTTTCCCCAAATCTCCAATGATTTAACTTTTAGAATTAATGGTTTAATTTTCAGACTAGAGATCCTGCAAATAGTTGATCCACTATGTATCTGTAAGAAAAATTTCTTGAACATAAACCTTTCTCTTATTTCTACAATGCAATAATGCCATGTTTCATAGAATTTAAGACTTCGTAAACTGCAAAAGACACAGATGTCTTATGTGCATTAAAAAAGACAACCAATGTCAATTAAACTATGACATAATGCTTCTTATCACTTAACATTTTTATTTTATGTTTTAAAAAAGGGATCTTTGAGACTTACTTGGACATAGACATTTATTACCACATTCCTACATAGAAAGGAAAATATAAGCAAAATAAATTGATTATGGCTTTAGTAAATATTGGCATGGGATAGGCAATCCTTTAGTATATATGTCAGTGGCAAACATAATATGGATTCTACTCTGGGGATCTTCCTTTCTAAGACCCCATAAAGCATTTGGTCATCATCTTATAAGAAAGCACGAATTGTGGCTATTCTTCTGTGGATAGATTTTTGCTTCACTACATCACATTTACACTTCATTGCTCTGTGTCTGTGTCTTTCTGCTAAATAACTTTCTGTTTCAATGCCAGATCATGATGTAATATTTTAATAACATTTTGAAAAGCATTTAAAATCAACACATGTACCAGACTCAACTGAAATGACAGTAAGAATAACGATGGCCAAGTTCACACATAAGCAGACAACAACTACTATGTCCTGATTAACTTTTCACTGTCAATTGTAGAATGTGGGCTGATTTTAAAGATGCTAAAATGTGAAAAGTTGTGAATCTCAGACCTGGTGGAATTCAGTGACAGTCCCCTGTATCTGCACTATGGTGGCTATTAGCATGAACTTGGGAGTGAGACAGCCATGGATACTGACTCTGCCATTTAATTGCCGTGTGATGCTGGGCAAATTACTTAACTTCTCCAAACCTTAGATTTCTCATTTAAAATTAAATGTCATAGTAGTGCCTACTGTATCAAATGATTATAAGGATTAAACATAGTTTCTACATAAACTGCTCATTAAATATTAAAGATTATGACTTTTATTATAAGCATTATCTGTTTGGGTATTCACAACCACCTGTGAGGCAGTAGAAAGACATATTACCCCCATTTTGCCTCTGGGGAGAGCAAGGATCAAAGAGATTGTGATCTGCCCAAGACCACAAAGTCAGTATGTGACTGGCTTCTCCCACATCCACCCTCGATGAAGACTGACAAATGTATGCAAACTTCCTGTTCCCATAAAAAGTGTTGAATCAGCTTAAAGAAAATAAAAATGATCTGAGCATTGTGGATATCTTTGATTCTCCACTCATTTTTATTCTAAAAGCAATAGCCCTGCCTAACTTTCAATCCATGTGTTTTGAATTGAGTCTTAATTCCTGGTTCCTGGGGTGGAACATAAGGCCCAGGTTTAGCTGACTAGAACTCTGACTTCCTCTGGCTGCAAAGATTGTTCCAGGAATAGGCACTCAACTCAAGCCAAGTCAGTCAGAGTAAATCAGAACTATTCCCAGGACTTTTACTTGAGTAACTAGAAAGAGATACTTAAACAGAAAGGACATTTCCCCTTCTGTCTGGTTTTGACTTGAGGAGGTGTGAGGCTGGAGCAGCTGCTACCATTTTGTGACCACATGGATTCTGAAAATGAAGCCAAACCACAGCCAATCTGGCCAACAGATAGAAACCAGCTACTAAGTCCAATATGTGGGCTTCTGGATCCAGCCATGCTTGCATTTATCCTATTTCTTATTTCTCAGTTATTTGAGACAACAAATTCCCCTTCTCTGCACAAATTATAGCCTCTGCCTCCTGAGCTTGGGCTCAAGATAGGGCAGCATGAGCCAAAAAGAGGTAAGTGTTTGCACCAAGACTGACATGTCCAATACATAATCCTTTCCCTTTACTCTGAACAAGTAAAATTGGCCAAATGGTAATGATTAAGCACCACCGATCTGCAGTGTGCACAATTCTAAGGACAGTAAATAAATGTTTATCTTGTCCACTTCCATGTCACTGGCCAAGCATCGTAATGGCTTTCTGTATTAATTTAGTAAGCAAATACTATGGGAGGAGTTGGTTTGGATAAACTTAAATATCTTGTGACATGACATGCACATGGCATTGTTCATTTCACGGTAGCTAAGTCCACTCTGATTGGTGTCATCATGCATTTGGAAATGGTTGACATTATGCTATTGAATTGTCTGCTTTTTAATACTCTAAAATTTGACTAGTTAGAAACCCAAATATAATTAGCCCAACCAGCTAGTTACAGACTTACAAAATCGATGTAAATATGCTACAGAGTAAAATCTAGGCTCATCAAAACATCACTAGCACTAATATTTGACTATAAAAAGGAGGGGGAAATGGTAAATTCAAACACCTGATAATTAAGTAGGTAGTTACTTTTCTTTGCTAAAAAGTAAAATACTATTTATTGAAGAGTTTAGTGTATCTAAGATTCTTCTGGGAGAAATTAATAATAGCTGGGACATTTATATACATACAGAGAAATCGGTATATCCCCACACTTTAGGACCCCTTCTTATTTCCACCAGCAAAGGAACTGCAGCTCTATTTTGATTCTCCTCTTCCTTCAATGTGCAGACTTAAGATGTTGCTTCAACATAACGTTTTTAAACTGTCTACTCCTACTACTAATCCACATGTGTTGTAAAAATGTTCGTGCCCAGAATGAGGTTCTGAAGAGAAACAGATTGTAACTTAATGTCACATTCATGGAGTTTAGTTGGATTTTATATATAATTATATACAGTACAGATAATAAATCTGCAAAGGCATACGTGTTCAGTAAGTATGAATATTAGTACCCACATACACTTCTATTTCAAATGGCATTCTTCTTTCTCTTTCATTACAGGTAAAAAACCCAAAAGGGGGGGTGAGGGAGGGGAGAAATCCCTTTCAACTTATCACCTCAGTAAATGATCCGCACATACATTTTCCTTGGAATAGTAATTGCTACTGATTTTCTCCCCTTGATGTGGCAGACGAAGAGTTAAATTAAAGACGTCTTGTAGTTTGCCAGATGAGGACCTGTCTCTTCTTCAGCCCTGGTGAAACTTCCTGCCTCCCATTCCTCTTCTACCCTTGCTGTGAGGAGCGTTGTCAGTTACCTCCAAGCATTCAGCTTCACCGGAAGAAGAAATAAGAAATGAGCTGAAGTAGTCGCTGGGATCTGATCTTTATTTCACTAGATGAGTTTTTCACACTTGCAAACCTCAGTCAATAGTACGAAGTACATTTCTCATCCCAACTCAGAACACACAAATATTTATATCCACCCATATGTATATATCTAACTGAAAACAGCAATTTCGTCTGGAGCCGACCCTTCCTCCATGAGCATCTGACCACATGCACACTCTGATACTCTCTTTGAGTCTAGCCTCTGTGTTGTATTATTTTTTTTTTTCAAATGCTGTTTAAGAACCACTAAATTGACTCCAGGATCCTTTATTATGTCTTGACCTAAATGATTGAAAGACGCGGTCTCAAGATCCGAAAGCAGCGTAAGCGAGAAAGAGCTTGGGGTCTTGACATAGCTTCAAAATCTGGCTTCACGCTCGGCAGCCGAGTGAACTTTGGCAGGCTCCTTAGCTCACACGCTCGGCTTCCCCATCAGAGAGTGGAGGTGATGATCCGACTTGGCAGGGAGCTTGTGCGGGGCATCGAGACGACACGTGAAAACCCGAGCCCACGGTAGACTGCAAGCACGTCCTGGCTCCTGGACCGCTCCGCACGTCTCAAGGAGCCTGACGGGGAGCAAGTTCTGTGCAGAGACACTGCCTTTCAAACCCTTTTAAACCTTCTGTCTCTCTTTCTTTCTCAGTCTTTTTCACAAACCCACAGACAAACTTTTACTTACTTAAAAAGAGTGAGAAATTACTAAAATAAGGAAAGTCTAGTATCTCAAAGTTTTCCCCCAATTTCTGTGTGAATCTAGATAATTAGCAGGTTTTCTTTCTTCGTTTGTTTGTTTTTGGAAGACTGGGGTAAAACCTTCAGTATAAGCTTCAAAATCCTCGGAGTGAGCCTCGCCCATCGTGATCTGACCCGGCTTGTGTCCGATCAAGCTGCTTCCCTCACTTTCCAAAGCGTACCTGATTCAGTCCCATCAGCTGCTGCCGGTCGTGCTCTGTTACACCTTTGTTTTCTGTAAATGTTTCCTTTGTGCTGGCCTCATTCTCTCTTCCCAGCCTGTGTAGTCTGGGGCAAGTTACTAATTAAATATTTCTAAACACAGTTTCCTCTCTTATAATCAAAGAATAATAATATTTACCACATGGAGGTTCTTGAACGGATATATTGCCATCAGGGTTCTAAATTCCCTGGTGTAAAATAAGTGCTCAGTGAATGATGACTGTTAATACTTTTATTGTGTTTATCAGTCAATACTGAGTTTAAATGATATCTGTCCTAGCAAATCTTCGCTGACCGCCCTGTTCCAGATTACATACCCAATTGTTGGACTCTCTTCACGCTCTGTGCGAGTGTCTTATTGCACCATGATCTAAATGTTTACTTGCTGCCACCTCTACAGGACTGGAAAATTCTTGAGGACAAGGACATGTCCTTTACCTTCAAATCTAGGGCATCCAGCAAAGTGCCTGGAGCATTATAAGGTTTTCACTAAGTTTGTTTGTTTAACTTGTTTGGTGACCAGAATGCAGAAAAGTACGTAGTGACCATCTCTCCCTCACACTTAGAGCCGAAGCACTATAGGGAAAGGAAAGGTAGTCAGCGTCACTGCTGTTCCGCAACTTCCAAGTCAAAGTGCCAGAGCAGGCAGATAACTAGATGCGAGCAGAGAAAGGGGGACACAGACCAAATGGCAGGAACTGGGCAGAAAGGCGGGGCCCAGGCCAAATGCAGGAAACCACACATCATGTGAGCACCAGGGGTCCCTGAGCAGAGAAAGAAAAGCAGGAACCTTTGGGCTGATAAGTGGTCACATATTTGGGGGTGATGAGTGGCTTGAAGACTGACAAATGTGAGAAACGGCGGGAATTTCCAGTGACTAACTGTAGCCTTTTGCTCATTATGCCATCATTTCAACACAATTAGCCTTGCAGAGCAGAAGTACTCATCATGCACTGATGCCACGACACTTCCCATCCAGACTAAACAAGGACAAAAATCCTTCCTCCCCTTGGGAAGGTGGAGTTGGGATGATAATCAGGGAATATGACCTCAAGCCTTTCCCTCCCCAGTGAATATTCTACCCATTCATTTTTACACCCTATGTAACTAACTTGCCAAAGAAACTCGGGGCAGCTGTTCACCTGAGCCTGCCCGCTCTCCCCTTGAGAGTGTTCTACCCATCCTTTAATAAATTCTCACTTTACTTTTTTAAACCACTATGTCTTTGAATTCTTTCTGGGACAGGACAAGAACCTGGAATACCAGTTGCATCCACTGGCAACAAAAGTAGTGCTATGGAATTATTTCTTCATTTTTAGCAAATCCTAGGAATATGTCTTCAGAAACCTGAAAGGCGAGGGTTCTGTTTTGCAGTGACTCTAGTAGTTGTTTTCATTTATTTAACAACAGTTTGTTGTGTACTGGCGGGGCACACGGCTGTATGTGTTGGGGGTTTAGCAAAAAAAGCAGAAGTCCACACCCTAGAGGAATTTGCATTCCAATAGGAAAAATAGCCAAATAACTTAAGTAAATACATTATATAAAATGTAGGCAGTAATAGATGCTATAGTGAAAATAAAGCACAATAGAGAATAGACATGATTTCCTGTTTTAGGAAATCTGGATCTAAGACAATATTTGAGGAAGAAACTGAAAGAAGCAAAGAAATAAACAATGTGTTTAGCTCTCTTAATTCCATGCTTAATTATAAAATTTTCCAGGGTTGAAGATGGCAGTAAACTAGGGGAACAATTTTTTTATCCCAAGCAATTGAAGAAGAGACCATCTCAGATGCTTAAAGTTGGCCTAACGAGCAGAGATTTCAGCCCAGGCACTCACTGGATTTCACCCATGACTTTGCAGAAACACACAGAATTCTATTTATAATCGCTATGTCAGTGACCCTGTGACTTCAAGAAAGTGCTCCTGTGGACCATAACCTTTCTACGTCATCAACTTCTTTTATCTATTCAGAAAGCCTGAACCAGACCCGCATCAGCTAGGTTACCTGACTTAGCATTTCATTTATTTGGCCACTAAAATGTGTAAAAGTCCCCTCCATCTATAAATACCTTGAACTTGACTGACTCCTGCATCTTTTTCTTTTTTTTTTCTTTTTCAGTTTTATTAGGTAGAATTATTACAGTTCGACTGCACATACACATTATATTGCATGTATATACATATATACAGTATACTGCACTTTTTTTTAGTTTACATATATGTACTGATTATTGTTTCTAAGAACAGATTAGAGCTTTAGCTTTTTAAACTTCCATAGTTATCAAAGGAATAAAGCCAACTACAAAATAAGAATCAACAGAATGTAGTAATCCATCACAAAGGACAGTCAGATGTGCTGACACATATTCAAGAAATCAAAATAATAATTAGTTTATTTGTGTCCTTATTATTATTGTTATTTTTTAGATTCCTCATAGAAATGATGTCATGTGGCAATTTTCTTTCTCTTTCTGGCCCACTTCACTTAGAATGACAATCTTCAGTTCCATCCATATTGCTGCAAATGGCGCTATTTTATTCTTTTATATGGCTTGAGTGAACTCCTGTATCTTTTTCAATACTGTCTATATCCTAAGCCTGTATGGCTCCAAAGATAATAAAGCAAGATCTTAGCCTAATATTTCTCACTCCTTTGACCATTTGGCTACAATATTCAAGATTTTTCTATGGACCTGAATTTGGATTTGAAAACTCACCTCAAGCTCATATTAACTTCGTCATTTCAAATTATTAAATTAATTCTTTCAGTTTTTAAAATGTCTACACTGAAACATCATAAGCTGTAAAGTAAAACTAGTATAATTTCTCTAAGGGAAATTTCTAGCCGTGTTCAAGTTACATGGACGCACCAGCAGGACTGCAGGAAATTGCACTTGAATAAGTAAAAGGGACTCTCTAACTTCTTTCTGGCAACACTTGAAATAAACTTGTGTTACCCAGATAGTTAAGTAGCACTGCAAACAGATTAGTAAATAAGAAGGGGGTAGGGGGAAGACTACTTTGGTTGAATTTACATCTTATTTTGCATATTAGTGATAATGTCTGACTTATAGGTAAAACAGTAAGATCTCACCTGCCATGGACACCACAACTTGCATTTCTAAATTTGGAAGGGAGCACGTCTGTCAGTTCTATGGCAGACATTATATTAGGCTCACATCTTAAGGACAGATGTAATTGATTAGTTATTACTGTAGCTAGAAGCTGATAATGCTATATTGTTGGTTCTTTTACACAACCTGAGAAATACATGCAAACTCATCTTATTTCATTTAACATGCAACAATATTGATTACTCAAGTGTATATATTTTAAACTAGAGAGGCCCGAAACTCTAAAAGCACATAGATGACGTAAAAAAAATTCAGCTAAATTATTCAAAGAAGTTCTCATCTTTATTCACCAATTACCTTCTACTACCTTTTCATCTTCCCAAACAAACAGATAATTTAAGAATACATTTATATGTTAATGGATTACTGGTGGGGGGCAGGAAGGAGGGGCAGTAAGTGATCATGGCCTAAAATATAAAAATAATTGCCTTAATTCTTCAATTGGGTATGCATATGCAACATATCTTCATTCAAGCTGAAAATCTGTCTAATATTAAAATGATATGCAAAGTCAGTATCATTTTTATACTATATTTGGTGATTTGTAAAGTTGTTTACATTGTTAAATGGCTCTTCTGTGATGTAACAACAACCAGATCACTAGTTTCTAAATTCGTCTGATCAGAAGAATGACTAGACCACAGTCCAGACATACTGATTCAGGACTTCCAGAGGTCAAGTCTGAGTTTCTAACAAAAAAAAAGAGAGGCTTCTTCTTATCTTTAGGTAAATCTGGGAAATGCTGAACTAAATAATTGATGAGTTGCAAATAAAGGCTGAGAATCATCATCTTTCATATGTGCAAATAGCTTTTTTATAGGTCTTTCCTTTGACTCAAAGTCAGAATCAAGAGTAAATGTGATAACAAATGGATTAAAGATTTGAATGTAAGACCTGAAACTGTAGAACTCCTAGAAGAAAACATAGGTAGTATGCTCTGTGATTATTAGTCTTAGAAATATCTTTCTAGATATGTGTCCTCAAGCAAGGGAAACAAAAGCAAAAGTAAACAAATATGTTTACATCAATCTAAAAACTTCTGCCCAACAAAGGAAACCATCAACAAAGACAACCTACCAAATGGGAGAAGATATTTGCAAATAGTATATCTGATAAGGGGTTAATAGCTAAAATATAAAAGAACTCATACTACTCAACAACAACAACAATGACAACAAAACTTGATTAAAAAATGGGCAAAGGAACTGAATAGAGATTTTTCCAAAGAAGACACACACAGGCACATGAAAATATGTTCAACATCACCAATTATTACAGAAATGCAAATCAAAACCACTGTGAAATTATTGCTTCACATCTGTTAGAATGGCTGTTATCCAAAAGACAAGAAATAACAAATGTTGGCAAGGATGTGGAGGAAAGGGAAGCCTTGTACTCTGTTGGTGGGAATGTAAATTGGTGCAGACACTATGGAAGACAGTATGGAGAGTCCTCGTAAAAGTAAGTACTTCCATATGATCCAGCATTCCCACTCCTGGGTATTTATTTAAAGAATATGAAAACTAATCGGAAAAGATATCTGCACCTCCATGTTCATTGCAGCATTATTTACAATAGCCAAGATATGGAAGCAACCTGTGCATCAATGGATGAATGGATAAAGAAGATGTCATATATATATGAACTGCTTGATTCTAGCTGCCTGACACAAGTAGTGTGCATCATCTGGGCGATGATAACACATCTAGAGACTCAAACGGCCTCTACAAATGTCCATATGTAGTGTTCTTCATTAGATTACAAGGCATACTAGGAGACAAGACCTAATGATCGAACACAAACAAGTGAAACAATTATACAAACAAAATAGATAGTACAAATAGACTCACAGGGAGTTAGATATTGAGATATTAAAAGTGCCAGACACTGACTCTTATTAAACATATATGATTTTATACTCAAACTGTTAGAAGGCAAAATGAAGATTTTCAGCAGAAAAAAATGATTTTTAAAAAATCAAATGCTAACTTTAGAATTGAGAAATACAACTGAAAATAAAAACCCAATAAGTGGATGTAACACTCAGGGTCCAGGAAAGAAAACCACCACCAGTAATTTGAACAGAGGAAATGTAATAAGGAGAATTGCTAACTAGTTATATACTTATTAACTCGGTAACTCAAAAGAGTAGGATCAGAACTCTAAACTATCATGAAAGTAGTAACTTCAAGAAGTTACTACCACACCTACAGCAGAAATAGGGAAACAAAGGGAAGACATTGAAATTATTAAAACTTAGAGGAAGAGTCCTGTGAAGCTGAAACTCTGGCATCTGAGGAGGAGGCACTGTCCAGCTGGTGCTGGTGTTTCTGAATTTGGAACTTAAATCGCTGAGATTCTGGGGTTTCAGAGGAAAGAACAATGAAGGTAGTTCTGCAGGAGATGGAAAAACTGCAAACTGGATTCAGCTGATACTACAGGAAAACATTTTAAGAAGCATGGCTGGGGTAATGTTCAAAGGCTCTACTGGGAGAAAGAAATCTCACAGGAAACCCACAGGATACAAAGACTAAGAAACAAGTCCTTTCTCCCACCTCCAAACTTGCAAGCTCCCTCTAGTGTTGCCTATTGTCAGATCCTAATGTAGAATCAGATAGCAAAGCAAAAATGTGGTTTGCAGAGTCCCAGTTCAGCATCACAAAGTAGGGTACGGAAGAGTGGGCTTGAAGCTGAGAGGAAATAATGTGATTATTGGCACAGTAGATTTAACAGCAGGTTAAACTCAGCTGAAGATAGAATTTGTCATGTGGAAGATGGAATAAAAAATATCTAAACTGAAGCTATAGAGGAAAAATGAAAGTACAGAAAAGAGAATAAATGAAAAGGTCTAAAACATACATGTAATTGGAGTCCCAGAAAGAGGAGAGAGAGAGAATGGAACAGAAGCAATATTTGAAGAATAATAACCAATAGCTTTCCAAAATTTTACAGAAGACCTCAAGGCACAGATTAAAGAAGTCTGATGAACACTGAGAGAAACGTATCTTGGAATAATACAGTGAAACTGAATATTAAGACAAAGAAAAATTTTTTTTAACTTTCCTAGAGAGGGATGAAAAAATCAGATTTTTTTCCTGTTTTCATTTTGCTCCTAGAACTGATAAGTGATTCTCATTTAGTGACTGTCACCAGCAGTCACTGAGTTGCCTGTGCCTAAAATCGGGTTTATGTTTCCTTTTCTCTCATTGCTACATCTAGCTTATTAAAACTCCATTCCTTTATAGTTCCACAGTATATGTCAAACATATTCTTCCTTCTGTCTTCATCACTATTACCTACTCTCTGCTACCATCATCTCTGACTTGTAGTGCAAGCATACCATGGACACATTGTGGGTTCAGTTCCATAACACCACAATAAAATGAATATCACAATAAAGTAAGTCAGTTACATCATTTTTTTTGTTTCCCAGTGCATGTTAAATTTATGTGTCCACTATATTATAGTCAATTAAATGTGAAATAGCATTATATGGAGAGAAGCAATGTACATATCTTCATTTAAAAGCACTTTATTGCTAAAAAATGGCTAACCGTTGTCTGACAACACAGGGCTGCCACAAACCCTCAATTTGTAAGCAGTGCAATACCTGTGAAGCACAATAAAATCAAGGACGATAAGATGAGGGATGCCTGTGCTGATACAGTTTCCAAGATGTTTTCTCTGCACTCATTCTACCTCCTTCAGTCCACCCTTCACACCACAGCCAGAGAACTCCTTTTTAAGCACTAATATGATTTTGTCATTTTCCTGATGAAGACCTATCAGTGGGCTCTGAGGACAAACACCAAAATCCCACCATGGTCTGCAAACTCAGTGTGACACTGCCTGGCCCAGCAGCCAGCTCTGCTTTCCCCGGTGCTCACATTCCAGACGTCTTTCAGATCTGCAAACAGGAAATGCTTCTTCCCACTTCAGAGCTTGCAGAGAGGACCAGACAGCGTAGGAATTAAGAGTATGGCTTCTGGAGTCAGATTTGTACCCATTACCTGCAAATTATAAGCTGCTTAGCTTCTTAATGCCTCCATTTCTTCATGAGTTAACTTGAGATTGTTAGGATTAAAAATTATATATGTACGGTGCTTAGCACAGTTTCTAGTGTGTAGTAAGTCATGTAAGCTCTTAGTTATTCTTTTCCTTATGTCTGGAATTCTTGCTGCCCCATCCTGAACCTCCTTCACCAAATAACACATATTTCATCCTCCAAAACTCAGGTAAAATGTTTCTTCTAAAGGAAGTCTTCTTGGACACCCCAGACTTAAATCAAATGCCTCTACTGTATCTTTTCTCACAGCGCCTTGTAGATCTCTATTCTATTAGCTATGACTTTGGAAATTTAGTTTTTCAATTAGTTGCTGGAAGCTCTTTCACCAGGATACAAGCTCCTAAATGGCTAGGTCCTGTGTTGGGCTTTCCGCTGATACGTATTCGGGCTTAGCACGGTGGTTCTCAAATGGTTGGAGCCCAGTGAATAGCTGATGATTAGTAAGTGATTGAACTAATTACTGTATGTAGCACAAAAACAATATACAGCATGTCCTATATCCTTTCAAAGGGTTTAAATTAATAAAGGAATAAAAGATTAAGCCATATGATATAACCTGAAACAATAAATGGGAATGTAACCATAACCAGGAGCTAAGCAAATGGAAAGACAGTGGCCAAAATTATTGAAAATTTTAAGATTCTTGAAGAATAAGAAGTACTTTAACTAGATAGTAAAGATTGAGCTATTTATTGCTTTTAGAACCATGACTTTATGGAGACCCATATGAAGAAAACTGCTAAACTATACCAAGGGACATAGAAAAAGTTGTGAATAAATGGAAAAACACAGAATTTTCTTGAGTCAGATACCCAAATACCCTAATTAATAGGTTTAACATGATTCCAATCAAAATCCAAAATGATTTGATTTTTTGATAAAATAATTCTAAAGTTCATCCAAAAATATACAGGAGGAAATTAATCAAAAGATTTGCCTTAACAGATATTAAGACATATTTATAAAGTTCTGAAGATTAAAACAGCATTGTATTATCACTAGAATCTACAGTTGACGAGAACAGGACAGCCTTAAATCAGATATGCCACGGAGGTATGTAAGAATTTGATTTATAATAAAAAAGAGATCAGTAACCCATAAGAAGTGATGGATTGTTTAACAAATTATGTTGGAAAATTTGGTTATTTGTGAAAAAACTCAATATAGATTCTCAACAAAATTAATTCCAGATGGAAGATAGCAGGGTTAAATGTAAAAGCATTAAACCATAAGAAAACAAGATTACGTGCTCATTTTAGCAGCAAATATACTAAAATTGAAACAGTACAAAGAAGATTTGACATGCAAATATTTTCATTTCTCCTCTTAAAATCAAAAAATAATTTAAAAGAAGTAAATATAAACCAATAAGCAACTCATCACAGTGCATATAATCAAAGCAAAAAAATGAAAATGACAAAAGACCAATGAATTTCATCATATACAATTCTAACGTTTCTATATATTAAAAAAATGTAAATAAAGTTAAAATTGGAAAAATTTGGCAAAAATTATTTGATTAGGATTTAACACCTTTAATAAAAAAGAGATTGTAAAAATTGATTAAAGATACTCCCACACTAAAAACAAAAATGTATACTCAGAAAATGGGCAGATAACCCTCGGGAGGAATTAAAAGAATTAAGCAATATAGAAATCAAATAAATTACAACAATATTGAAATACCATTCTCCATGTATCAAATTGGTAAGATTTATAAACTATAATACCCAGTGCTGGGAAGGATGCAGGAAGGCAAGTACTGTCACAGGTTAGTGGTAAGATTTTTAACTAACACTGTTTTTCTGCAAAGTAGTTGGACAATATAAATTAAGAACAGAAAGACCCTTTTGACTTATGTCATTTAAAAAAATTCTACTTATGAATACTAGAAAAGGACATGACAAATTACATACATAATTTAAAATTAAAGGTTAAATATTTATAACTGAGAATAATTTTATATATATTTTATATATATATATATATATATAATATATTATAGTTGCCAGTTTATAAATATGCAGAAAAAATACTAAAAGGAAATACACCAAAATGTTAACAGTAGTTTCTAGGTGATGTGATTACGGGTAATTCACTTTTCCATTCTTTATATTTCTTTCTATTCCCAGCTTTATTTTGCCATCTTGTTTATAATCAGGAAAAATCACATTATAAAGTAGCAAAAGCAAAGGAATGCTGACCTAAGCCTAATCGCTGCTCACTTGTGAGAGTCCAGTGTGTCTCATCTTTGTCTAATTCATCTTGTAAATCCTACTTCTGAAGTGAAAAGCTAAACCTATGCCTATGCCTATGCCTTGAATAACATCAAACAATATGCCATTGATATATTTTAAATAATTATGTGAGGTAAGGGATGGGCAGCTGAGGATTTATTGATTCAAAAGCAGAAATAATTACAGGAGGTTTTAAGTGGCTCTCAACTCTGTACATATATTCATTGTATCATGGTGAAACTCTCAACTACTCCATTTATAAGGCAAAAAAAAAACCACCCCAAGTATCTAATAATATGATTTAACAACTGATTAAAAATACTAATTCTTGGTTTAAAGATTTATAAACATTTTCTAAAGTAACTTAAATAATTAACTCTATCATTCACTAATTACATTTTTGAGATACTAAGGATAAAACGTTGCCAAGTAATTTTAATTAAGTTATAATAAATCAGATATACAGGTGTGTTGCACAATTTCAGCTATACTACCCCAAGAATATGGTGCACCTGCACTGATAAGGAGGAAGAGCAGAGTTTCTTAGCTTTGCCAAAACCTAGATGAGTTTCCCTAATTCCATGTGCTTTTTTTTCTGGTACGTTATTTGTCTCTGCGTTAATAATATTGTGTTTATATTAAAGAAATAACTATGCAGTGAACAAGCATACGAAACAAACCAATAAAATTTGTATTTTTCACTTCTCCAATTGTTCTTTCTTGGAATTGCAGGATAATTAGATCCAATATTACAGAAGGTTATTAACATCCAGCAAAATACAGCAAGGTGTACATTTTCTGTCTATTCTAGGCAGTATTTGTTTTTTTTATAGACCCTCAATCTTTATGTTCTACCATTCTGTGAAATTTTTCAGTTTTCTCTTCTACCTCCTAAAGACTCCTGAATTATTTTTGGCTTCCATTTTAATGCTAAAGCCAGAGGAAAAAACAAACAAAAAGTCACATAACTGAAGTCAGAAAAAGTCAATGGCAATTGTGAGCCTACTTAGTAAGGACTCCTAGTTCTATGTTCTGCTTATTTTGTGGTGTTTTCTATGTCTTTCCCATTGTTTAAACATGCTGAGCAGAGAGAAACTTGTGTCAAACCACTGTCTTATCACTTAACATTAACAGAAAATGTAACAGAAGAGAAAAAAAGAGTATAAAGAACAAAGTCACAGAGAAAGTGAGGAGGAGAGAAATGGCTGCCAAGATCAGGGCACCTACACAGAATCTTGCTAGTCTGAACATCCCAGTGACGCAGCTGCTAAAAGACTTGTGAGATTGAAGTCCTGACTTCAGTGCCGTCAGTACTCATATTGGTTAGTTAACCTGTATGAATCGAACTTGTTTCACGTCCATACTGTCCAATAAACATAGCTGCCTTTGAAAATGGGAGTAGAAGGTAGCAAGTGGGTTTCATTTTTTAATGGAGGTACTGGGGATTGACCCCAAGACCTCGTGCATGCTGAGCATGTGCTCTACCAGCGAGCTATATCCCTGCCCCCCAACAAGTGGGTTTAAATAATGAAATGTGGCTAGCCTACTAAGATATCATCTCTGCTATCAGAAATTCACACAGTGGGACCTCATTTTTGTCTAAATGGCTGATGATCACTCATGCCCTGCCTATTGATGTGAGGACAATACTATTATATCCATTAGAAAATGTTAAATGAGTATTTCAATTAGAACTGGCATTCTGTTGATTACAAGTCGTAGTAATGGTTGATGGGAAGTTAGGTGCTAATTGTTTTGTTGAAATGTATTTTGTCTCAAGAGTGCAATGTAACTAATGCTTAGGAACAGCAGGATTTCAACAAATTAAGTTCAACAAAGATTGGATTGAGGAACTTAGGTAACTAGATAAAAATATTTCCCAAGTAAATTATCTAAAAAATTCATGGATAGGAGATGAGAGGAACAGCATGGTTAATTTAAATGGTAAATTCGAACTACTATTAGAAACTGAATATTTTTTCTATTTTGTCCCAATACTATCAGTATTAGAAGGCATTACCTGGTAATTACTGGAGTTCCAGAAAAACACAGATTTGTATACTAACGTACCTAGCCTTCCAATGTCAGTTTTTTTCCTACATGAATTAATCAGCTGAATATAAAAAGCAGATAGTTTCACTGATTCAGAGTTTTATGGTTTCAAAACGTTCTCATTCTGTTGCCGGAGAATAGATTCTTGCCTCTCACAGGAAAGAATTCAAGAGTGAGGCATAGTAAAGTGAAAGCAAGTTTATTTAGAGAGGGACACACTCCATGGACAGAGTGGGGTCCATCTCACTTGGAAGGGAGAGCGGCTCAGGAGATTCTCCATAAGCAGAATGCAGGTCATCTCAAAAGATGAGAAAGAGACCAATGTGGGGGTGTTTAGTTTGAAGTAAAAACAGGTACAGACTCTACAGACAGAGAGCTGGGGTCTCAGAAGGAAAAGAGAGAGAGAGACCACGAGGGGCGGGGTTGTTAGTTTCTACGGGCTTGCTAATTTCATATGCTAACGAGTGAGAGGATTATTCCGACTTCTTTGGGGGAGAGGCAGGGATTTCCAGGAATTGAGCCCCTGCCCACTTTTGCAACTTTTATGGTCAACCTAAGAACTGTCCTGGTGCCCATGAATGTACCATGAGGCTCAGGGTCTCCTGTAAGTCAAATCCTTTGCCATCTTGGTTCTAAGCAGTTTGTTCTGTCATCAATGGCTGTGCCATTCCTTCAGTGATTGTGCCCTGCCCCCTTCCCTCCTGTCTCAATTCCACTGAATCCCTTGAAAATATATTGTGTGTGTGTGTGTCTGTGGTGAGGTGTTAAGAACGAATGATGGGGTAAGGGGTAGAGCTCAGTGGTTAAGCACATGCTTGGCATGCATGAGGTCCTGGGTTCAATCCCCAGTGCTTCTACTGAGGGGAAAAAAAACCATCAAAAAAAAAATGAAACAGAGACTTGACTATACTTATTTCCTTTCATTGAAATGACCACAGACCAATGTAGAATCCAATGACCATGATACATTTAACATTTACAAAACTAAAATATATTACAGTGTTTATTGGAGGCTCGTGGAAGATAAAAATGTGAATGTGCACTGAAAAGTGCTATAAATTTTTGCCATGTAATTCTCTCTGATTCCACTTTATAGATTACAACTATTAAGTCTTTATGCTATTTGTTGCAGGGAGGTTATGAAGAGATTTTTGTTATTTTGTCATTTTTTGTCTAAAAAATAAAATTTCATTTGTCTAAAAAATGTACAAGAATACCAGAAGAGACTATTTCAGCCTTAAGTGATTTAACCTTTTGGCTGAGGCTGTGTTCACATATAAAATAGGGTATGTTATTTTTCAGTTTCCCAAGTTCTGTCTCAATTTGTTCACAAATTCATACTTGAGGGACAAAGTCAACTCTATGAACATCTTTCAGCTCACATCTTCACAGTGGCTAAAAGGGGTGTACAAGTGAAGAAAAAAATTAGCCCTCATTGACTGCCAAAAGTCTCTTCTGTATTGTAAAAAAAAAAAAATGTAATTGCATTCACTGATGACAAGTGTGGGTGCATTTGGCAGACAAGGGGAAAGGACTTTGCTATGTATCTGCTGTTCAAAAATTCTTCTCATTCTGCTAACACTTTTCCTCTTCATGTCATCAAAAATAATTTTTTACTGATTATGTTGACACCCTCATAATGCCAGAATTTTTCTTACATCTCAGATGTAACTGTCTATCATGATCTGCATTCAAGTACACTGTCTTTTTTTTTAATATAGCATATATGTAAAAAAAATACTTTCAAAACTAACAAGTTCAAGTTTTACTTTGCTTTGTGAAGACAAGTTCATATTGAAACAGGACTGAACAGGCAACACATTCATTCTCAACCTTCAGAAACTAATTTTGTCTTCCTGACTATTTGACACTTTAAAGCATATTAAACCCCGTTTGTTAGCTTAAAACACAAAGTGGTGTAAAATAAGACAGTTTTAGAAGGTGAATTACTTTTGTCATTTCACTTGTGAAAGAGCTTCTTTGAGGATATTTTTAATTTCAAAGAGATATAATCTGCCAATAATAAAAATGGTAAAAATTCATTGCCAGTTGTTTTATGTAATAGTTGTGCTCCTGAAAATGTAATTGCAAACCAAGTTGTATTTTCCCATTGACTTGTTTTATATTTGAAGGTGTGTTCATGACTCTTTTACAAACGATGTATTCAATGCCTTCTTCTTGGAATAATTCTTGATTCTGCAACGTTTCTTTCACTAACTGGCCATTTCATAAACTTTTATTACAAGTGATGAAAGAGTACAATTTCTTCTTTAGATTATAGCATATGGTTTTTGCAGCTTCTGCAATTAATTCCCCACCTTCTCCTTCCTCAGTTTCTAATAGAATTAAATGGAAGATTTTCTTGCTGATCATCTCATGGATAAATTGGAAATAGAAGGTTAATAATTTCAGGGGCATTGTGCCTTCTGAACCCCATTCAACTATAAAGATCATTTTGCCTAGAAAAATCCTCACCTATCAAAAAAAATTAGTCAATAAGAAGCAAAAATAAGTTGAAAAATAAAAGAAACAGAACAAAAGCAAAGCATCAAGGAATAGGATTAAATCAATATAAGGCCTGATGGGGAGAAATATACATACAGATTTTTCATAACCCTGTTAAAGGAAAATGACTAGAACAACATGGTGCCTCACGGAACCCATGGAACTCAGTCTGTAGGTTGAGTCTTAGATATATCTCATAACTGTCACTACAAATAGCACACACATCAAACAAATGCTGAAAAGATTTTCTTTGGCATTGACATGCTTCTGGATCAGTTTCCTTGTCAAGAATTTCAGAAACACAAGTACTCCAGTTTGCCAGTAGAATTTTCCAATGCTGTTTACATGTGGTTGGGTACAACAAAGGGGAACTTTGGAGACCAGAGGAATAGAGGGTTTCATTGTAGGAGATGTGATCAAAATGCTATAGCTCATTTCTGCTATAGAGACACTTACAATCTAGGCTGGCAGCATAATCATACTCAGATTAAATTTAAGAAAATATACTTGACAAAAATGTACAGCTGCAAGACACAAAGTAAATACAGATTATAATAGGGTTTGTGAGAAACAATTAATTTTAATTCACTCACATCAACAGAAATATCAAAATATGTTGGCTGTCTATTTATACACTTGTTTACCAAATAATCTTGCTTAAAGCTGATTTTTATTTAAATAAATTTTCTAATATATTGATATTAATTTATACTAGAGTTTATTACTTTGTATTAGCGTTTTCACTCATTTTTGATTTGCAATGTTAAGTATTTTTTCACCTGTTGAAACTCTAGTTCCTCATAACCTGTTAATACATTGAACAAGTCTGAAATCAGTGGGTTGACCTTACAAATGTGTATCAATGTTTTATGTGGTGGGAGGGGGAGGATTATTGGTTAAAGAAAAAAATGCAGTGGGTCTAAGCCTAGACCAAGTTTATTTGCGAACATTAAGCCCCCACCCCCTCCTTCCAATAAATTATGGAAATCATAAAAGAGTGCTCAAAAAGTAGTCTTCGAGTTGCTGTCACTACAAGATATTTTCCACATTTATTTTCTCTCTTGTATTTTAATTTCCACTTGGTTGTGTTCATTGTACAAAAAGTGGCTTGAACTAGTCACACTGTTGGAGAGGCAGGCAGCACCTTCTGGTAAAGACCAATACCCATGCCAAGGGTGCTGGAAGGGAGAAATCTATCCAAATGGCAGAGGGGGGAGGTGGGAAGGACATGCCCGGGAAGACGGGAGAAGAGGCAGAAAATGAGAATAAACCTCTCCTTTGAGAAGAGAGGTTTGTGGTGTTGAGCGCAGGGAAAACATTTTGAGAAAACTGTGTGGTGCCCGGGAAACTAAGAGTAACTGAAAACCAACTCAATTTTTTGGCTGTGATTTCTAAAGGACTGTCAAAAAGAACCTATTTTGTAACCCACGTCAAAATGTCTTAAATTTCTTCTTTTTAAAGTATCTATTTATTGAAGATAACAAGTCTTCATCATATGTGTTGCAAATATTCTTCCCTTTTACCTCTTACTTTTTAATTCTATTGTATGGAATTTTAAATAATGCTACATTTCATCATTTTAGATAGCCAAATCTTTTCATTTATGATTGTATATTTTTTATTTTATTGAGTTATAATTAGTTTATGATTGTATCTTTAATGGTAAGCTTATAAATGCTCTCCTTTCTTCAAAACTTATATTAACATTCACCCATATTTTCCAGTTCCTCTATTATTTTATGTTTACATTTAATTCTTTAATCAATTGATTTTATCTGTCAATTACCCCCTAATGATTTATAAAATAATCAAAAATGTCCTTCAGTTTTAAAAACCAGCTTTAATATATACTAAATATTTAAATACTTTGAACTTACTTTGGAGATTTCTATTCTACTCTATCATTTATTCCAGCACATGTACAATACTCAGTTAATTTTTATAGTTTTACAATATGTTACCTGTTGATATAAACCTTCTACAATAATTACTATTCCTCTCAGCTTTTTCTTGACTTTTCAAAATACTATGATTACCTAAACATAACATAAAATTTGTCATTGTAACTGTTTTGAAGTGTGTGATTTAGTGGCATTAAGTACATTCACAATATGGTGCAACCATCACCATCATGCACTTTGGAAACATCTTCCTCACTTCCGAAGGAAGCCCTGTATCCGTTAGGCAGTCACTCCATCTTTTCCCCCTCCACCCCTAGTCCCTGGCAACCACAAATCTGCTTTCTGTCGCTAATGGTTTCTCACATACGTGGATCCATCCATATTTGTCCTCTGGGTCTGTCTTATTACACTTAGCATAATGTTTTCAAAGCTCATCCATGCTGAGTGATATTTCATTGTATGAATATACATTAATTTTATCTATTCATTGGTCGATGAAAATTTATGTTGTTCCTACTTTGGGGCCAATGTGAATACTGCTGCTATAAACACAAATTTTTATTTGAACATCTATTTTCAATTCTTTTGGTAGTGGAATTTCTGGGTCATATGGTAATTCTATATGTAACTTATTGAGGAACTGCCAAACTCTTTTCCACAGTAGCTTCACCATTTTACATTCCCACCAGCAATGCACATGGGTTCCAATTTCTCCCTTCCTTTTCTATTACTAATTGAATCACTTTTTTTCTGTTAAATTTTCTAAATGGTTATTGCTGATATATAGCACATGGTAGGTCACTTTGTCAATGACCCATTTTGTCTTCCATCTCTGAATTTTTACATTACTGTATAAATATCAGTAAAATGTAGTGTCTGATTCTATACCACTTTTTATTACTGTCAGGTTGTTTTATGTAGGAAAACTTTTTTTTTCAAAATCTCCAGGAATATCTACATCATTTATGCCTTCTGCCTTACCTCTGGTACTTAGCCCAGTTATTTAGGAAGTACGTATTGACCTTGTAAATTGTGTGGCAGATACTTTGAAGATAGCTTATGATATAGAATTCTAGGTAACTACCTACAGGTTATTGAAGTAAGACTTCTAGAATCACATCTACTTTAGACCTTGGTAAGTAAGTAGGCTACTGTAATTGCTTTGGAAGTGGATTAAGAGAGAAAAATCTAAGAGAAAATGAGGAGATACATCAATAGAACTTGGTCGAAGTGTATCTTAGTTTTTGTCCATATTCACTAGTGCACATAGGAAATCACGTATTAAATAGGACTGAAATACTCTGAGACTGTTACATCTTCCCAAACTCTTCTGGTGTCATTAGAAGCTGCAAACAACAGGGGCCTTTGGTTTTTCATAAAACTTAAGGAAAGAAAAAAAAAAAACTAAGCTATGTTAACCTTAGAAGTAACCAAATATTAACATTTTAATACCAGCTCTACAGAGCTCTTGAATTTTATTCTAACATGCTCTATCTTACTTCTGAAAAAAAATCTTTAAATTTAGAAAAAACATTTTAAAATTCTGAATCTAACATTTCACTTAATTGTAATTTGCCCAAGCATAAACCTTAGGAAGAAACATAGAGTTTTGGTTATGATGAGTAATTCTATCAGAAATCACTATTGTTTATTATGAATAATACACAACAGCTACAATCATAAAATCATCTTACCCAATTCACTGTGCTAAAGCAAAGAGAAATGTTCTTAAATTTAGAGCTAAAATTCTATCTTCTTCGCTCAAATGAAATAGAACAGAAAAACAAATAAAATCCTTTTTATTTTTCTCTTACTTCGCCTCTCCTCTTTCTTTTTCTCATTCTCTCTCACACACACAGACACACACACACTTCTTATTTGAAGGTGCACTTGCTGAGTGTGTTATGCACTCCTTTTTCACTAAAGCATATATATATTAAGTTCTCTAAAGCAGCATTTAATTGGAAAATCTTCAGAGAAAAAAAGCAAAGAATGCTGGAGTCACATAAGTTTGAGAAGCACTACTTGCTCTATTATATTGTTGGAAATCCACAGTTCATATTAGTATAGTGAAGCCTTCTGAAAGTCCTACAGAAAAAAAAGAAAAAGTTTAAATTGGAATATCCCACATGTATTTGACCACGGTGCCTGTTACTCAGTGACTCAGCATAGAAGACACATTTACAAAATAGATGCTCTCTGGCAAGAGAATGATCCTGGGGTTTGCCCAGTCTGTAGGCAGCGCCACCTTGGCTCTTGGGCTTTACCAGGTGCATCGTGTGGTCTATTCCAGTTGAATTGCCCCATCTGTAACTGTAACTGACCTGGTCCCTTTGTTGATGTTGCTTCCTGGTGATGGGTGGCCATGCTAATACTGTAAAGCAGTCATTCACCAACCTGCCTTGAAAGCTACCAGCATCCCAATGTAACTTAGCTCCTCTCAACCTTTCTGTTTCTGTCCTTATCCCACAGTCTCTGATGTTATCAGCAAGGGGCTATTTTACTTGTCAGTGACCATTGTGTTAGAATGATTTCCATTCATTACAAATTAGCCACATGAAAGATAACGTCAAAAACTCTAAGGGTCTGTTTCCTTATCTCTAAATTTGTAGGTCTAGGGCAAAGGATTTCTAAAGAAGAGCTTGTTCCAAGACAGGAAAGGATGCCAAGTAGGCTGGATTTGGTTCTGCTTTCCTGGCTTCACCTCCACCACTTCTGAATTTATCTCCCTAGTATATTGGGATTGCTTATATGATTTTGCCTGTACCAAGTGTACTGTGCCAAAAAAGAAAAAAATTAACTTTTTGACCATATTTTCTTTAAGGTCCCTTTCAGCTTTGACATTTTAGCATCCCCCAGTTGTCAGTAAGATGAGACTTATGAGAATCAATTTCAGAAATCCAAGTCATTTTCCCCTGCTGAGCTGTGAGAAGCTTAGCTTTACTCTGTCTTCCTAAAGGTTAAGAAGGTACTTTGCCCCCAAGAATGTAAACCTGTGCTGGTTTCCCTGCGTTGGGGTCTGCTGGGTGACTCTATAATCATTCTCAAAAAGCCTGAGGAGCTGTTTATTCCTCTGAAGAGGCACAAGTTACTGGAGTCAAACTAAAGCCACACAGCTGGTGTGTGCGGTGGGGTGGAGTAGTTGGGGACGGGGGGCGGTCACACCTGCCACATGCCTCAGAACTCCAGTTCAGTTCCCTCAGCCCCACCCAAGTCTGACTTAATGACCGACGAGCCAAAGGCTCCTAGGGTTAACTCCCTACTGAAACAGAATAAGTAAAGAATTCTGAGGTCAAGAATAGATTCAGGGGAAAAGGGTACTATCACTCATTTGTGACATCAGCAGGACAGCATTCCCGTCACATGCTGATCATCCTGAGACCTCTCCAGAGCCATGACAAGCTCCCATCATCAACATACCTATCTTGGAACTGGTCTTTTTGTGTTTTCTATACCTGGACAAGAAAGGACCGATATCCCATGTGTCAACACCCAAAATCCAAGGTAGTAACAATGAGTGATCAATAAAGTATGATAATTGGATCTGAGATCTCTGCTGAGTACCTCTGAATGGGGAGCACATTGCCTGTGTTCAGCACTTTCACTAATAAGAGATAACTGGCATTATTTTTGTTTTAATGAGAATTCACATTTATTCCTTCAAAGTTAAATAGCTATGTGTTGGTGTTTACTTTCCATTAAATTTTTTTAACTTTTTTTTTATTATTCCTCAGAATAAAAACTCACATGCTGACATTTCAGACCTGGGTGGTATAGTTAGAGATAAAAAATACAACCACTTTTCAGCACAATTTACAAGGCCAAAAAGTAAAATCCGGAAGTTGAGATAGATTCTTTTTTAAACCCATGTGCTTCTGTTAGATTAATCGATCAGCCTCTCCAAAAGTGAAGTTTAACCTTTCAAATGTGAGGATTTATATTTCTGGTGATTAATATTTTTCACATCTAAATAAATAGAATTTGGGTCTCTTTCAGTTTATTTTAAAGCAAAGATCGTCTCCAGTATATGACAGCAGCCAAATTCAGTTATCATATTTATTCAGAATGAGCAAGAGCTATGAATTATCTGGTTGCTCTTCTCACATGTACCTTTGGGCAGGGATTTACATTCCTTGTCTAAATGAAGCATACAAGGGGTCTTACAGCAGGGAATGTAAGTTGATGCAGCCACTATAGAGGAAAGCATGGAGCTTCCTTAAAATACTAAAAATAGACCTACCATATGATCCAGCAATCCCACTCCTGGGTATATATCCAGAAGGAACCTTAACTCAAAAATATGTACGCACGTGAATGCTCATAGCAGCACTATTTACAACAGCCAAGACATGGAAACAACCCAGGTGTCCATTGACAGATGACAGGATAAAGAAGTTGTGGTATATATACAATGGAATACTACTCAGCCATAAAAAAGAATAAAATAATGCCATTTGCAGCAACATGGATGGACATGGAGATCATCATTCTAAGTGAAGTAACCAGAAAAAGAAAGAAAAATGCCATATGAGATCACTCATATGTGGAATCTGAAAAAATGACACAAACAAACTTACCTACAAAACAGAAGCAGACTCACAGACATAGAGAACAAACTTATGGTTACCAGGGGTTAAAGGGAATGGGGAGGGAGAAATTGGGAATTCGAAAACTGCACCTCTTGGGGAGTGATAGAAAAGTTAGCTATCTTGACTGTGGTAGTGGTTTCATGGGTGTGTACATCTATCAAAATTCATCAAAGTATCCATCTGAAATATGTGTAGTTTACTGTACAGAAACCATACCATAATAAAGGTGTTTTAAAAAAAAAGGAATCTCACAGACGATTTAGACGGCAAATTTTAAGCAAAATGCTAGACGTTGCTCCATCCCAATTTGGGAGCTCTGCTCTATCTGTCAAGACCAAAAGAGTGAAGTAGGGTAGTGAAGACCAGCTAGCTCACCAAGTTGTCACCCACTTTGTCCCCAGGCACAAAGTTATATGACATAGTTAAGGCGTCCTTGCACTTGGGCACAGCTGTATGAAACTGAGCTTTAGTCAACAGAATGCAGGCAGAAGTGACACACACTTCCAGGCCCGTCCTGCAGATCTCTCCTGTGTAAACCATCCATTCTCTTTTCCCATCCATTGATTAAATGTGGGGACTCCAAGAACTCAGAGAAGGGAAGATATGAAAGAGGTAGAATGACCCAGGTCCTTGAGCTGCCATTGGGATGAGAAGTGACCAACAATGGGCTGACTGTTGACTAAGTATTAAATAAACAGTAAATGTGTTAAAGACTCTGATATGACAGGGCTGTTTGCGGCATCAGTTACTCTATCCGGACTAACTCAGCTAACATGACATGAAGAACCAAGGCTGATCCTGATCATATTGTTTCTATTACAATTCCTAGACAATAAACCAATAAATAATTACCCTTATCAACAAATCACAGAAATAAAAGTGAATACTTTCATATTGCACCATAGGCACTGAGCACTTCACATGCCAAGCAAAATAGTTTTGTAATCCCTATTTACAGATCATAAAAATGAAAATATAGATGATTGAATAACAGGATCCAGATCAGTCAGTTAATAAATAATAGAGCTAGGACTCAAATCTAATTTTTTCATAGTAAGTTCTGCCTTGGTAAGCACCACGCTATATTGACTTTTAGTTCTTACACTCATTGTCTTTTTTCTGAGGGTCATAGAATCAGATTGCCCTACTTTATTCCATCAGAACATGCCTACTGCTTGGAATGACTCATTGAACTTGATAGTTCTGAATTCTGAACCTGTTGAAAATGATCACTTTGAAGTTTACATCTGTCATCAACAATCTTGCTTACAAGCAACGTAACCCACTTGAGCAAGTTTAAGGAGAAAAAGAGTTTATTAAAAGGTGGTGGGAAACTAATGGAAAGCTTCAGGAGGCTTCAAGGCTCACGTAGAACAATCCCCAAATTGCACACTAAGCCTCTCCAGCAGAGACCCTTCTGAGCACAGGTGTGGCTGTTAGCTCAGTGCACGCTGCACACGTGTGTATCACCACTATTCCTGGGACAGTGCATTCCTGCCTCTGGAATGCCTGACCTCTGCCCTCTCTGCTCTGCTAACCCTCATGACAGTATGGAATCTGTGCAGTGACTACACCTGCTTCTTCGTGATGCTCCCTCCTGAACACCACTATCTCAGGGGAGCGGCTCCGCTGGGTGGAGTCTGCTCCTGAGCTGGAGCCTGGGAAATAAAGTTTCACCTTCAACATTAAACAGGTCAGTCTCATGTGGGGAATATTCCCCACACACAAAAGGTCTGTTCGAAAGATGATCAGTGGCCACGAACATGTGTCCACTAAAACGGCAACCCAAAGTCAAGCCAAGATTATACGGGGATAGAAACTACCGCTCTTTCAGAAGCAGCTCATTCACAGAGAGAAAGGAACAGAGGAAAAAAAAGCAGCCAGAGGAAAGACAGAGCTGCTCTGTGATGGTGTCTACATTTTGGTGGTCTGGCTGTCCTTGCTCAAATTGGCTTCCATGTGTTTTCATAATACCAAGTTCTCTGCAGTACTTGAATAGCAAGTTGGTACGTACATGCCAGGCAGTGAACCCCTCCAAAATGTTGACATGAGTAAATTAGACTCTCAGAGAACAGAGGGGGAATTCTGTTTCTAAGGCAAGTATGCTTAGATGGTGTTTAAGATGTTGGAGCTTTGACAGCTCACACACTTGGTTAGAATCCTGGCCCCGGGGGGAGGGTATAACTCAAGTGGTAGAGCTCATGCTTAGCACGCATGAGGTCCGGGGTTCAATCCCCAGTGCCTCCCCCAAATAGAAATAAATAAACCTAACTACTTTCTCCTCATAAAACAAACACATACACAAACAAACAAAAGAATCTCGGCCCCACTGGTTGCTTTATCACCTCACTGTGTTGTTAATTCCATGAAATTATGGATCCTGTCTCATTCGACTTTGTGTTAATTATAGCCCCTGCCTTAATGCAGAACTTAGAAATTTATGTTTGTTCAATGAATTCTTTCAAATGGTAGTAGGAAGAAGTGGATTTTATTTATTTAAACTGAATGTACAAGCAACTACTTAGTAATTGGGAAGAACAGTGCGTTGAACAGTATGGGTTTTCAACAATTTCTAGAAGGTCTGCTTTAGAGAATCAATTTTATATCATTTTTAATTGCCACATGTGCGCAAATTGGCCCCAAAACCCCCTAGTGTGATTACTGTTGCTGTATGTCACACTGACTGTGACCTTGCTTCTCCTAAGTCCAGAAGCTAGTAACGTATAATATTCACTGTCTTTCTCTCTCTTTCCAATGTTTGTGTCCAAACATTGTGTCTTAAGTAGTCATATTGATCATATTGATTAATACTCGTGGCAGAAATGATGAAAAAGTATCGATTGGCTCTGTGACTCTCAGCTCTAACTTAAATATCTGGAGTGTTGCCTCCTTGAACTCCATAAGAGCTCTCTTCTCAGGCCTCGTCCTTCTTGCTGATTACATCTGCAGATGGAAATCAGGTGTGAAAACCCACTCAGTCGCCGAACAACAGGACAGACTCTGACTCTTACTGAACTCTTATGCTCTCTCTTCTTTAATTAAGGCACAACAGCGTTTTACCGTGGAGAGAGACTGACTTAAGATTATGGATCTTAACCCTTCTAATGGCGTGCGTTTCAGCCAACTGGGGGATAATTCATTTCTTACTCTGTGGCTTTGCAAGGAGCCACTTACTCAGTTCTTCCAAGGGAAGAATAAAGAGCATGATTGTACTTACAAAGAGCACTCCGTTATGCACGCTACAAAAGAGAAGTGACGAATGCAGCTGTTCTCCCCCAAATTATAACATGCTTTTTTTCACGAAGCATTTTAAAACCCAAATAAAGAATAGCATTTAAATGAGTTAGTGACATAGACTCTTATTTTACAGCTAGAGTAATCCTTAACGTTTGTAGCACAAAAAAACCAAGCACAGGCTTTGAAGTCCGATGACCAGGATTAAACCCCCGGCTTTAAATTTATTAGCTGTGTGACCCTAGGCAATTACCAAACCTCCTGCACCTCAGTATTTTCTTCTGTATAATGGTAACTACACAAATAAGTAATATTTTAATAATAATATTAAAAGCAACATGAGCAAAAATAAACAAACGATATCAAACTAAAAACCTCCTCACAGCAAAGGAAGCGATCTACAAAGTAAGAAGACAACCATGTGGGGAGGGTGTAGCTCAGTGGTAGAGTGCCTGCTTAGCATGCACAAGGTCCTGGGTTCAATCCCCAGTGCCTCTATCAGATAAATGAAACAAACAAACCTAATTACCTCCCCCACCAAAAAATAAATAAATAGAGCTTTTATATGATAATGGATATATGTATGTGTGTGTGACTGAAACATTATGCTGTACACCAGAAATTGACACACTGTAACTGACTATACTTCAATTAAAAAAAAGACAACTTACTGAATGGGAGTAAATATTTGCAAATTATATATCTGATAAGGGGTTAATATTCAACATATATAAAGAACTAACACAACTCAATAGCCCCCCCCCAAAAACCAATATGACTAAAAATGGGGAGAAGATCTGAACAAATATCTTCCCAAAGAAGCCATCTCCTGTGCATCTCAGCAGGCACCTGCCATTAGTCATCAGGAAAATGCAAATCAAAACCACAACGAGGTGCCACCTCACTCCTGTTAGAACGGATGTTATCAAAAAGACAAGAAATAAGTTTTGGCGACAATGTGGAGAAAAGAGACCCCTTGGGCACTGTTAGGGGAATGTAAATGGAAGCAGCCACACCCCTGTTTCTCCTGGAGCTTCGAGTTCTGGGAACCACAGGGGCTGGCGCCAGTCTGGGGAGCAGCCGGGAACCACAGGTGGCCCGACGCCGCCCTTCCCCGTGCACTTCTCCCGCGTTGCCCGGTGTGCACCTGGGGCTGGGCAGCTACTCCTACCCCGAGCTGTTCTTAACCGCTCTCTGAACTGCCCGGCCTCCCACGGAAGTGGGAGAAGCAGAACAAGCCCAAGTGTGCAGAGTCAGGAGTGAAGAGGGAGCGCCGCCGCTCGCGCCGCCGCAGGGCAGGCAGTGGGCCGGCGCGGCGCAGGGACTCCGCCCCCCGCGGGGCCGCCGGGCGTTCTGCCTGGCGCGAGGCTGGGGGCAGGTGGGGCGGCGGGGGACCGCTCACGCATCCGTCAGTCGGTCAGGGCGCCTGGCAGGGAGGTTCGTCGAGGAGAGCTGGGGGGTCTAGAGGTGGGAAGGAGGGAGGAAGACTAATTATGAAGGGTCTTGGATCCAGACCATGGCGTTCCACCTTTATTCCGAAGACGGCTGAAGTGCCAGCGAAGGTTTCTGCGAAAAGCTGAATTTGGGAAGGACGGGTCACTTAGGTGTGTGCGGTTAGCGACGATAAAGAGCTGACCTTTATAAGCAAAATGCAAGGGGACGGACGGGTAAGATTTATATCCATGCGAGGTCTTGTTTATGATAAATGTGATAAATGAGAGGGGAAAACGTATCACAGATACATGAGCAAGTGCCTTATGGAAGTATTCAAATAAGCTTGGGAAGTACCAGAGTACACAAAACCCCCTGATCATCCCAACGCTAGACTTTTCAGGGCAAATTATAACATCACCCTTGTGTTGATCATTGAACACTCTTTATACTTTTTCCCATGACTTGCTAATTACTGACTTCTGGAACCACAGTCCCAATGAGCATGTTTTGAGAAATGCTGAGTTGTTTGTTGACCAAGTCGTATCTCTTTCACCAGTAGTTTCTATTCCAGCCTTGGCTTATTAACCTCAGACCTTTTATAAGCATATTTGTACTCAACTTACTATTTTTGTTTCAGAACCATAGGTTACCAAGTTACTGAAATTAGCTGGGATGATAAAGTTGTAAGAACATTTCATGAAAGCGGGTAGTAACCACAGCAGACAAGAACACGTGTATACAGTGCATGCACATACACACGTGCACATGTGTATACCTGTATATGTATGTTATTATGTGTTTTCCTTATATTCCATTTAATTCCACAAAAGTGATAGCCATTAATTTTTTTAAAATTTTATTTATTTTTATTTTAAGTTTTCTATTGAAGTATAGTCAGTTTACAATGTTGTATTAATTTCTGGTGTACAGCATAGTGATTCAACTATACATATAGACATTCCTTTTCATGTTATTTTTCATTATAGGCTATTATAAGGTATTGAATATAGTTCCCTGGGCTGTATAGCAGGACCTTGCTGTTTAATTTTTTTATGCAACACATTTTATTTAGCATAGTCAGTCGCAACACTCAGCACAAAAAGAATTTACAGAGAGTAGAAAGTGCATTAATAAGGGCCAGTCTTTACCAAAAGAAAACAGAAAATGTATTATTGACTCAAAATATTTTACTCTTGAATGATAACTGCACTAACTTATTCTGGGCACCTACTGACAGAAGAGAAAGGAAGAGAAGAAAAGAATGTTTTGGGAAGAGCTTGATCTCCAGCTGCTGTCAGGGAACTGTTTATCAATTTTATAGGATAGTCATTACTTTATGCTTACTTTATGAAGAACATATTAAACAGTAGAACTGCAGAAAAAAATACCTTGCTAACATCTTTGAAAGTCTTTACTAACTGAGCAAAAAGAGTGGACGACTCACCATCAAAATGGGCAGTTTGCACTTGTCGTAATTTTACTATCTGTGACTTTGTCAGCAAAACGCACTATTGTAAAAGGCTGCTGTGGGTTTTTTGCACACTCTCTGTCCTTCATCGCATCTCCAGAAGATGGGTTTTAAATAGCAGTATACACCGTCTAAAACAAGGGTTTGCAACAATTTTAATTGGAAATACAAAAATCTTTCTCTTTGCCAAAGGAAATACTGACCTCGTTTTCAAGCAAATAATCAACAATTTATTTATTTACATTTTGCACACAAGAAGAAAGGGAAGCCATCCTCAGTTCCCTGAGAATGTCTATTATTATTATAAAAACTCTCTCTCTCTCTGAAAACAAAAACAAAAACAAAAACCCAAAAACAAACCCTTCAGCACTGCCTTATTTCTTCAGTTTCAGCAAAATTCAGGACGCTATTTCTTCACAGGCACACCATGGTGCGTTTTTGGCATCTGTGCCTATATTCACGGAGTCACCTCTGCCAGGAATGTTCTCTCCTTCTGTCTCAGTTAATCTGGGCTGCTGCAACAAAACACCACACACTGGGTGGCTTATAGACAGAAACTTGCTGCTTATGGCTCTGGAGCCTGAAAGTCCGAGATCAGGGTGCCAGCGCGGTCAGGGGACTGTCCTCTTCTGGGCTGCCGACTTCTCATTGTATCCTTACACGGAGGGAAGGGTAGGGACCTCTGTGAGGTCTCTCTCTCCTTTTTTTTTTAGTTTTATTTGGGGAGGGGGTGGGAGGGTAATTAGGTTTATTTATGTATTTAATGGAGGTACTGAACCCAGGAACTCATGCATGCTAAGCACATACTCTACCACTAAGCTATACCCTCCCTTTCTGTGGGGGCTTCACCCTCATGATCTAATCACCCCAAAGGCCTCACCTGCTAATACTCTCCCTTTGGAGGTTAGGTTTCAGCGTGAGTTTGGGGGACATGTTCACCTTAGCATCATCACACTCTTTTTTGTGGCATCTCCTTGCCCTCATTCTTGTGTTGCTTGTCCAGAGAACATTCCCTGAAATATGTTTCAAATGAAGGACCAAGACAAAACCTCAGAAAAGAACTAAATGAAATGGAGATAAGCAATCCAGCTGACAGAGTTCAAGGTAATGATGGTAAAAGAGCACTCACTGAACTTGAGAGAAGAATGGATGATCACAGTGAGAGTTTCAACAAAGTGTTAGAAAATATAAAAAAGAACCAATCAGAGCTGAAGAATACAATAACTGAAATGAAAAACACACTAGGAATCAACACTAGATCAGATGATACAGAAGAACACAGACATCGATCTGGAAGACAGAGGAGTGGAAATCACCTTAAGCTGAACAAAAAAAGAAGAAAACATTTTTTAAATAAGTATAGAAAAAAGTTTTAAACTCAGGATTCTCTCCAATGAGTGGTTAACTAAGTCGATTTGGAAACCTTTGCTCCCTCTGCCCCTGCTCCAACGTGACCACCCCAACCCTTTGGTTAGATAGGCTCAGTTCTCCCATTAACACAAGGACCACTGGGCTTCATCCCCAGCAGTGGCTCCTAAATGTAGCCGCAGATCTTGCTTAGAAGGAAACAAAGATGTCTCCTGTGGCCTGTGAGGACTTGACCTCCTGCTTAACTTGACCTCAGCCATACCATCCTCTCATACCTGCCACCACTAAAGTTCCTCGAGCCCTCCAGCCAGTCCCCAGCTAGTGCCTTCATGTACATACCTGTCTGGCATGCTCTCCCCTCAGATGTCCACATGGCTCACTCCATGTCCAGATTTCTTCCTAGATGTCACTTCTGTCCTGAGCCACTGAAATTAATACAGGGCCATCCTCAAGTCCATCACTGCTTCTTCCCTATCCTGCTTGGTATTTCTTTCTAATGCTTATTCACAACTAAATACGTACCTAAGTACTTATCATTCTGTCCCATCAGAATATAAGCCCCAGGAGGACAGAGACTTGTCTTACTCACAAATGTCTCCCTAGAAATTCTGATTCTGTAAATCGACAGTGGGGCCCAGGAATCTTTATTATTATTATTATTATTATTGAAGTATAGTCAATTTACAATGCACAATTATTTCTGTTATATAGTATAATGTTGGAGCTGTGGTGTATTTCTACAATGGAATACTACTCAGCCATAAAAAAGAATGAAATATTGCATTTGCAGCAACATGGATGGACCAGAAATCTATTTTTAATGGACAGCCCAGGGCATTTTGAAGCAACTAAGTAGACCAGCACTTGGGAAGTACTAACTGACATCAAACTTTCCCTAAGCCTAGGTGTTTGTTGTTGTTGGACGTTTATTTTGTTGTGGTTGTTTATCCATTTTGTTAGTTTTTAAAGAAAGAGAAATCTCTTTTCTTTCCAAGTCCAGAAAGCCCAGGATGCAATGTTGTGTAATCTGCCAGCAATCATCTAAATAATAACAATGATAACTGCAGAGGGAAATGAAAGGCAAGATGGTATAATCTCCCAATACTTGAGAAATGATTATATATTGAAGAAAGTATATGCTCCTAGTTTGCTGGACCCTGGTGTATGAAGTGCTGCCACAGTCACCTTTTGCCCAGTTTCAGCTCCAGTCACGTAACATTCATGTGGAACATCCCCTACTTTCCCCCACCCTCAGCGTCTCTGTTGTCATCATCAATTCCTCTTAAGTGGCTTGCTGGGTTATGTTGTCATGCCTGAGGGAAGAGGCGTGAATCTTCAATCAATGCTTATGTTAGTTTTTTCTGGGTCTGAGACCATCTTCTGGATCTTAGATGTCTCTGCATCGCTGGAGCAACTCAGGGGCAGTGAGCTGCTGGCAGCCCGGCTGGCATGCCACCTGGATCTTGGTTCTGAGACAACAAGGGGTGCAGGGCTCTTGCTCTGAGTTTAGCTCCACAGAAGGGCCCTCATGAGGTTTTGAGTAAGAAGGCAGGGGTGACCTGATGAAGAAAGGACTAAGATGAAAGAAGGGAAATAGTTCCAAAAGTAAAGAGTTCTGTCATTTGTAGGCTAGGTATAGTAGATGGAACGGGACACCTAAAAAGAGCAAAGAAACTCAAGGCAAATGAGCCCAATGAGAAGCGGGAGCGGAGATGGGAACCTGGAACCTGGAAGAGCCCCATGTGGTCAGAAGCAAGACCATGAGGTTCCAGCTACGCCAGTGGTCACCGTGGGCTGTTAGCTAAAATCTGAAAGCATTCTCCAATGCCCCACTACTGGTGTCCTACATGAGTAAGTTAACAGAGAACCATAACAATTACCCAACAAATAGTGACCTCACCCCTTTGGCACTGATACCCTCTGATGTTTGTAAACAGTGGTCTCACTGCCTCTTCACCATCTGATCAAGCTGCATATGGCTTAATTATTATTTTTATTTATTTATTTAGGAGGTGGAAATTAGGCTTGTTTGTTTGTTTGCTTGTTTGTTTATTATTTAACGGAGGTGCTGGATTGAACCCAGAACCTTGAGCATACAAAGCACATGCTCTATCACGGAGATATACCCTCCCCAAAACTGCATATGGTTTAATGTTCCCTCTTCAAACTACTCCTGCAGCTGGTTAAATCATTTCCCTTGCTTTCTGTTCCTCCAGCCAATTTGTTCATTTCTGGGGAAACTGGCACCACATTATTCTAGCTGCAGACTCACAGTTGCATTTGCAATTAACTTTTACCGAGTGTTAACTGGGTGTTTGGCCCCACATTAGGCACTGAAAGAGGCTCCAGTGGCAACTGATTTATGTAGGTACCCCCACGGTGTCCAGGCAGCCATGCTCTCCCCACTGCCTCAAATGCCCACTGTGTAGTTTATCTCAGTCTTGACAGTGGAATACGGAACTCCAACACAAGACCATTAAGAAGTAAAAGCAGATATTCCTTCTCTCTTCCATCAGAAGTTTTCTCGACATTCAACTGTTAATTTTATTAGAGTAAAAGACAATTGTATCATCTTGATGTTGAGGAATTCTCGTACACCCTTCATGTATAATCATGAAGAGTTTTCAACCAATGTTATCTGAACTCAAAAATTCCAAAAGCAAAATTACCAAGTTACTCTGGTCCTACATCTGTGCTAAATGGATGGAGAGGTGAGATGGGAAAGAAGAGTTTCTGTATTTGTCTGACTCAGTTTCCCCCATATGACTGAGAACAGACTGACCAGGGACAGGTTTGAGCAAACACAACTTTATTTATTCACTTCGGAGTAAGGGGATAGACACCCATACAGAACAAAGCCCCTGGGCTCGTTCCCCCCCTCCCATTCCAGAGAAATGGCTGTATGTTCTCTCATGGCAGACACAGTCTTTTATATTATCAAATACATCATTAACACTTCTCAAAAAAAAAAGTGTCCACCATCTAGAAGTCCCCAGGTTTTGCTCATGTCTTTCACATTAACTACAAAGTACTTCCCATTTGTCCAACATACCTACTTGTGTGAAAACGTCACAGATGTGTTTTCAAGAACTAGTTATTTATAAGGAAACTACTTCAATGGATCTCATTTCTATTCTTGTCTGCTAGTTTCTGGCCTGTTCCACTTTGAAGAGGAAAAAAGAGAGGCTAGGTGGCTTAGGTCAGGCTGGCCTGTCTTTTGCAAAAATTAATCATTAGCTACTGAATTAAGTATCTAACCTTAACTATCACAATTGTAAGGGTAAAGAGATGCCCATTATTAACTTGAAATTTTTTTGAGTGTTTCTGTTTTCCCTTGTGTGTTCCTGGAGTAAGAAATGTGAGAGACAGAAAAAAAAAGG
>NC_133011.1:3425000-3467500 GCF_048564905.1 Vicugna pacos
AGCAACTCTACAGGAGAGGGCAGAAGAAAGTGGAATCTTGGATTATTACACGGTGCAGGCTAAAGTCAAGTCTCGGGAGATACGCTAGCAGAACTGCCCCCTTATTTTTCATTCTAAGAGTGAAAAGCCCAGGTGTGTGTGTGCACTAAACACTGAAGACGCAGGTTTTGGTGTGATGACTGCCCAGAACTTTCTGCCAGCAACTATTATGACAAACGGCTGAAACTCGTTTCTGTTTTTACTATAAATTTTATGGTAGGAAGCCCTGACCCCCTTATTTTTAAGACCTCTAAGAATGACAAACCCAAGTGTGTGTGTGTGTGTATGTGTGTGTACATGTGTGTACATGTGTGTACTGTGTGTGCGTGTGTGTGTGTGTGTGTGTGTACACACTAAACACACTGAAGACGCAGGTTTTGGTGTGATGACTGCCCAGACTTTTCCACCAACAACTGTTTTATGACAAATGGTTGAAAATCATTTGTTTTCTCTATAAATTCTCTTCCCTTTAGGTTTGGCTATCTGCATATCCAAATTCTCTGCTCACCCATACTTACAATTGCTCCATCTAACTTTTTCCCTTTCTAATACCAATACCACCATGGAAAGACACAAAGGCATCACTCCTGGCAGAAACTTCTCCCTTCTAGATGTTACCAGGAATCACAAAGGAACTAGGAGAACGCTGTAGGAGACTGAAGGCAACTCTCATGGAACAGACAGCAGACTCCAGTCCCCGCGCCACCACAAACCGGAGAGAGCGAGCCTCGGCTTAGTCCCTCGCACTGCACTCAGCTCTCCGGTGCGCCTGACAACCGGATGGGAAGGCAGTCTCCAAACAACGCCCTTCAGCCCCCTGGAGACTGGACCTTCGGTTTGTTTTTCCTCTCTGATGTATTCGAAGGGCCCACACAGTGCCCGATATACAGCAGGTGCTCAATAAATATTTGTGAAAGGAATGAATCCGATCACCCGACATGGCTTTGAAAAACCAGACATACTAAAACTGGGTGCATAATAATTCTATTCACGGACAGTGCTTTCCAGCTGATGGAGGACCTCTGAAGCTCATTTGCACTCAGCAACTCAAGACAAGTAGAAAGACATTAAAAATTCTAGCGAGTTTTAGGACCATGGTAAGCCCGCTACCAGTCTCCACTGGCTGCTTTCCAAAAAGTGAGAAAAGCAGAAACGAGGCTGTCTCCGCGATCGGGACTTTGAGACAAACACGTCATGAATCCGGCACAGACACACCAGGGACCAGCACAGGGAGGGGGCAGATCCTGGGGAAGGAGGCGGGGCAGGGAGGAGCTCAGGGATGTCAGTGCCTTCAGGGCCCTTCCAGGAGGAGGGGGGACCTCCGGAAGCCAGTATGGAGCGTGTGTGGCTCCTCCAGCGAGACTGTCCCCATTGTGGAACACTGTATCGAGCGATCGTAGCCTTGCACCATTAACCTTTTTATTCTTGATCTTCCTTGGTTTTGATTATTTTCTTGCAGAACAAACTTCCGACTGTAAGCTGGTAACCCCAATCAGCTGACAGTATGTGGCCGTGTCACAGTTCAAGGACGTTTTTTAAAGCCCTGATGCATATGGATGTTAAAAGATCCCTGCACTGTCCTCCCTGCAGTTACTGCGTTTCAGCACGCTGGTTGTGTGGCTTAAGGTGGGCTCATAAGCCCACTGAAAATACCCCCGTGGGATGTCAGCCCGCCACCCTGGTCTGCGTTGTCTTGTCGCTGTGCAAAACATACAGAGGAATTCTTAGCAGCCATCCTAACTTTGCTAACGAGTAAAAGGGCTCCTGGAGTCTTTCAGGTGTTGGAGGCCGATGAACTCAAGAACTACAGTTTAAAATCTTTCAGAAGAGCTCAGTGGTACGTTCGTATTTCAGTATCATTCAGAAATTACTGCCCAATGAACGGGGAAGAAAACCCAAAAAACTTAAGATTTCAAACTTTGGTCAGTGCGAGGTGTTTTAAGTGAGCATTGCTAAGTTAATCGAGAAGCTTGATTTATATATTAATGTCATAAATCAACATGAAAGTTAAATTTATAGTACCAGAAAAAGCAATTTTTCCTACTTCAATTTCATTTAATCAGGAAATATCTCCCCAAATGTGCGCTTCTCATCAGAGGCCTCATTACCATAACTAGAAAGCCCCTCTTTTTCAAAGCAGATTCAGTCTTACTGCGTGGACACTGGTTCCACGAAGACCGAAACACACACAGGCCTGGCCCGCCGTGCGGAGCAGCGAGGTCCCACCCTGGGCACTCAGGGAAGCTCGCTTCCTTGAGCTTTCAGGCATTTAGAATAATGCCAGCTGGTTCCTGGAAGAAACTCAGAAATAAGTGAAATTTCCTAAATTACATCAGAAAAGCCCAATTAGAGAACAGAAACCCAGATCCAAAATAATATTTTTAGGAAATTAAACATCTAATCTGAGTCAAGTGGCTTCTTTAGGAAATACCCTGGTGTGAGTCCGATCTGTTTCCTGGCAGAAGCAAGTCTTGGCAGACGCGAGGCGGGAACTGCCCAGCCCTCAATGGCTCCTTCAGATTGAAATCAGATGTAGGCAAACCGTCTCAATTTAAGCTGATTAAACACACAGACTAAACCAGGTAATTACAAATGCATGTGTCGGGGAGTGGAAAGAGGAGACAGAATGGGGACTTCTTTATTTGCTAAAGTGTTTTCAAAGATGGGAACAATTTTACAAATAAAAAAAAGTGGAATTATGCCAAATACAGAAACAGATGTTTTGGATCACGAAGCTGCTGGGAATTGAGCCTTCTTGCCTCGCCTCTCTGAGTCCTGACCCAGGATTCAAGCGCTCTGGCTAGTTTTGCCTCCAGCCCCATTCTGAAGTTGTTCAACCCCATTCATTTACCACCCACGACTGAGAGAAAAACAACCTCTGGCTTTGGGAAGGTGCAACCAAGAGCAATTTCAACTGAGCTGGCGGGGGAAGCCCTCCGTGGTTCTGTTGCTCCGGATGGACGCTGCATCACCATGAATGTGTAGGGAACTTAAGTACAAGGGCTCAACCAACAAAAAAAACTCCAAGTGCACATTCCTTTTTAAAAGCTCATTAGAAAACAGACGAAGCAACTTTGGTCCATTTCTCGAGTGGCTCTACCGGACTTCCTGTTAACGAACCCACACCCGCATTCAGCCTCTCAGCCAGCACACTGCTGGGGACCGGGGAATGTGCAGAATCTTATGAATACTCGAATGTGAATCCTTTTAAGTTCCTAAGCTTTCCGCCATTCACAAAGGTGGAAACTACAAATTGTGTGGTAACGCCCAGGAGGATCTCCATAAAGGCAGGAATAACGCTGGGTCAGTGGTTGAAGTCTAATTTTACATTTTCCAACGGGTGCTTTTTATATTCAGGCTAGCATTTCTTAACAGTTGTATGTTTCATTCATTCATTCATTCATTCATTTTGCATCTAACTGAGCTTCCATTTCAGTCCTCTAAGGAATGACGCTGGGGACTGAATTACCCCAACAGTGTCATCAATGCCCCAAGAATCCCGTATTTCATAGCAAATTTCATTCCCAAAGCTCACAGTGCTTTATAGTCTTCCCTTATTTGTGATAATATTTTTCCCTTTTTGGCATAACGAATACTTTCCTCCCTATCTGAAAAATGGGACTCAGCCATTGACCAAGGTCAGGCTGTGAGTCAGATTAGGAATATGAGGCAGAACCCGAACCCTCCCTTTTAGTAAATGTACTAACACGACCTGTGGAAAAGGACATGACGAAGTGAAGCTTTTGGCGCCAAAGCGCATGTCAGAGACCACCAATGCTTTGTTTCGTATCAGCAATTCTTTTGTCCCTAATAACAAAATCACTTCCCTCATCTGTTATTTCAGGTACAGAGAAGATGGTCTTTCTGTCTAACCAGCAAAATAATACTTTCTGGTTCTTACTGTTGGAGATTCCTCTTACAAGAAAACCAAACAGTTTCTCCTAGAAAGTTTCTCCAGGTCTTACCTACCTATACTTCTCCGGGGGGAGGGGGGGCAAAATCCTGCACACAAAGGATACTCAGTGAATAAAGCAGAATGATTATAATTAAAATTCCCAAAAGGTAAATAACCTTCATAGTAAATGACTTGCCTAAAATCACGCAAAATATGAAGCGACCCAGGCGAGGTTTGATTCACCCAGGCCTTCGAGCGGCAAACCCAGTACTCCTTCCAAAATGCCACACTGTGGCCAGATCTCTTTGCACAGGCTGCTGTGGCAGGAATATGGGGAGCAGGGCACTTCAGCCCTACACAGCAGGAGTCGTAACTCTAGGGTTGGTCAGAGCACCAGTGCCAATGCCAGTGCCCTGACGTTCAGTGGGCCCGGAATAAACAGCAGGATCCAGCACCACCTCCTCCTTTTGGCACTGGCTGAACAGAAATGAGACTCTATCCAGGCTGTGCACGGGGCAGTCTGCATAGCGAGGAAGCTCACGGCCCTGCGCTCTGCAGCCCCCAGGTACGGAGACAGAGGACATCAGCTTACTTCCTCTCACACTGCCCTAGCGGCTGATTACTTTTTCTCTTTCCTCACTGTCCTCAGGCCTTTTGAAGATTCACCACTACTGACCATTTCTTCATTCCTCCTTTAAAAAAAAAATCCCCTTGTTGAAATCCCCTCGAACTTTGGTCTCCAGATACTAACTTTCTGTTTCTTGAACTATAACTTTTCCTCTTGTTTTTTCATTTCCTTCTAAGCATTTGGCAAGAAGGGAAGCTGGCATCAAGAAATATCCTTTCCTTCCTACCCTCCGCCTTGTCAGTCGTGGTTTCAACCATCAGCGGTAAGAAGACAACTCTGAAATGCTTCTCCAGCCCTCATTTCCTTCCTGAGCCACAGTCTCTTACTTTCAACCTGCCTGTTTGGTAGCTCCACCAGGATGCTCCTCTGCCCCAAGTCAGTCACCCCACACCTGACTCTCTGGTGTGGTCTATTTCAGCCACGGCGACACTCAGCCCCAAGGCTCTGTCATGTCTCTGGGAATCTCCCCTTTCTGTAGCCCCCGCAGTGACAAACCCCACAGACCTTGCTTCCATGGTCTCCCTTCCTCTCCAATCTCACGACTGCTATCCAAATTCCTTCCCTGCCTTTCCTGTGGGACTAGCTTCTTAGTTGGCTTTCCATCTCTCTCTCCCTTACACAGACACTCTGCTCACGTGTAAGGTGATTTGTTTATAAAATACTGCTACTCATCTTATTTATACCTCTCAACTACCTTGCAGAGTGAGTCACAGAAACATTATCACAGTTTTGTAGATGAGAAAACCAAACTCCACGAGGAGAACCACCCCAGATGGTTCCAGGCTCAGTGCACCAGCCACTACACCGTGAACATCCATAGATACAGACAGCTGGCTTTTTAATAAGTGAGACAAAGAAACAGAAATCTTAGGTAGCACAGAATCACAGCCCATGCTCACAGAGCTCCAAATCCTTCTGGGAACTGACGGCTCTGATCAGATTGTGAGGCTTTCACTGAAGCCGTGCTGGGAGACCGTGTGCAAACTACATCCCGCAGACCCCCCTTGGCCGCCCCCACAGCTGGGGCCGTGCTGCACAGGACGCACTGGGGAGGGGTCCACTGATTCCAGAAGGCGCGATGAAGAGGAGCTTCTCAGAGAGGATGTCCACAGGACCAGGGCTTAGCAGACACCAGAGAGCAAAGTTCAAAGATTCAGCGTTTGTGCTCAAGTGCCACCCAACTGCCCAATGTGAGCTGAGAACAGGACAGCTATTCACTCTGTTCTGGGCTCAGTTCCAGTCACTTGCTTTGATCCTCTAAGCTAAGACAAGCTGTGGATCTCAGAGAAAGAGCTGTGGTACATTCTTCTGTTCACTGGGGGTGGAAGAAAGACTGTCTGTGTTTACAGACAGGAACCGGAAATGAATACAGCCAGAAATGAAGATGGCCAGATTCAGTGACTTTCCTTTCTTCTGATTTATGATAAACACCGGCATTACATGCTTGGTGAAACAGATAATAAACACACCGTAAAAGAGAAAGCACAGAAAATACTACCTGCTCGGGTGGCTTGCCTGAGCAGTCCAGTGTCACTCTAACAGTTAGAATGACAATAACTGGTGGTTTACCCACCAAAGTGAAACTAGAGAACTGAGTGGGAATAACCTGACGGAGTCACGTATCTGCCACCACGTGGCTGTTGAGAAAGTGGCCCGAGAGGCCAGCACCCGGGCTGAGGGCCAGCCTGCACTTGCTGCCGTGAGACCCTAAGCAATGGCTTGGCTTCCCAGGACCCAAGCTTTTCGCAGCTGAAAATGAAGCCACAGCCCTGTCTGCCCTGCCTGAACTCAGGTACACAGCACTGAAGTACGGAACGTAGAAAAGGCACCTTCTCCCACGCCTGGTACAGACTCAGACTTCCACCACAGGGCTTACTCCATCTCAGGGAGCAGACCGCGTGTCACCCGCCGTTACTCTGCCGATCACGGGGTCCTGGTGTGCAGGACTGGCCTGCCCGGTGCGAGCACCCCACTTTGACCCTGTGAGGCGTCCTAGGCTGGCTAAGGAATTATTTGCACCTCCCTGCAAATAACACCCACATGACATTCATTCCTGACTCCACGCTTTCTTCCTGCTGTTTCCCCAATTCAGTAATACTTTAAACTCTTCCCTCCTCCTTCTGAAACGTCTCCCCTCCTCACTGCCTCCCTGTCAGGGCCACTGGTTTTCCCAAGCAGAATGGCATCATGAAGCCCACTTCACATGTGTGAAAGCAGGAAGGAGGCGACCAGCTTCAGAAAGGAGAGAATTCCCGGGCATCTGTCCTCAACACAACCGCTCCGGAGGAACGCACGAAGCGCCGGGCTTGGCCGGGAACTCCAGTCTTCTGACTCTGAAACTCAGGCTGAAGTCTCCATGTCGGGGAGAGAGTAATAGTTTGTGCACTTACATATGTTCAGATGTATTTTTACTGATTCAGATTATAAAGATCACACATGACCCAGGTAAAGGGAGAGATGGGTACACGTCTACGACAGAAGGCAGCTGAAATAAAGGGAGAGGAAAGGGAAAAATTATGGGTTTTGGTCAGGAAAGTTTAGAGCCTCTTGTGAGGAAGCACTATGGGACGGATGAGATCATTTTGCCTTGCACTAGAATTCTCAAAAAGCTTTTTCTCTTTTTAAATGGGGATTGAACCCAGGGCCTGGTGCCTGGTAAGCAGACCCTCCACCACTGAGTTATTACCCTCTCCCGTCAAAACACTTTAAAACATTAATATAATTTACTTTTTCCTAAACAACCCTGTGAGGTAAGCAAATAATTGTCCAAGGACTCTTGATATGATAGCTGAGCAGAAGCCAGAAATCAGGTCTTCTAGGTCATTCTCTGGGATTTTTTTCTGCCCCACCCATAGGTCTCCAGGCTTTGCTAGCAAAAGATAATCATCTACTCACCTGAACATGGCCTTTACGTGGCCTGAACGTTTAATGTATCATCCAAGCCAGGACACTTAAGAGGGAAGAGGGGCACACTTAATAATTACATGGGCCTACAGGGGTTAACCTGGGACTGTCTCAGACTGGGACGTACGGTCACCCTGCACCCAGTTGCTATGTATTACCACACACTATCCTGGTTTTCACACTATAGTGTAAACTATTTCAGCCTTTATGTCTATTTGTCCCTTTCAATCCACACAGGAAAATCTGTCTGCCTAGTTGAATTAAATAATTGAGGTTTTTTTAAAAAAAGTTTTAACTTGCATTTTTTTTTTATACACAAAAAAATGAAGAAAAGTTACCTTTTTCGTGACCCACACAAAACCCCTGGGCAGATCAAAGCCAGTCATTTTTAAAGGGCGCTCAAGTTAAGATCACCTGATATGGATACCCCAAACCCTGCATGTCCACCAAAAACCCCGGACCCCCTCTTCCTTCCTTGTCGGCTGACCAGTCATCAGACCCTGCCCATTCGATCTCCTGGGCACAGCTCATTCAGTTTTCTCTACTCCCAGCACCACTGCCAACCACCTGCATCCAACCCTCTCCCTCCTCCTCCTCTGTCTCCTGAAACAGACTGGCTCCCCCTTTTTGTTTCCTCTAATCTACTGCAGCCTGGATGATCCTTTCAAAACTCATCAGCCACACAGCCTGGTTTCAAAGCCTGGCAAAGCTTCCCTTCCCACCTTCCCTGAGTGAAGGCACTGACTTGCCCATGGCCCGAGAAAGCTGTGATGAGGCAGTGGGGTGGGGGTGGGGGGCTGCGGATGAGTTCCTCATTACCTTCAGTGTCAGATGAAACAAAACTTTTTCCCAGAAGCCTTTGCATTAAATCTATAAAGACTCATAATTTTAGAGCTTGAGTCTTCTAATGAATTACAGTGAACAGGAAGGCAGGGACCACCGCACCTTCAGCACCCAGTACTGTCCCCGGCATAGAATAAAGCTCCATTGTTTGTTATTGACAGAAAAAATGAATAAATGGATATAATTTAAAGTGATATGTATCAGATAACAAACTGCTCTGGGCAGGTCACAAACATGATTTTTAAAAGAATGTCCATTAACTTCTGGGGACAGTTCTAAAATCGATGGCACCTACATTTAATGGGGATGTTATCTATTTTTTTCAACCAATTACTATAACGTCCAGACCTTTTATTCTAAGAAAACAAAGACCATTTCTGAAGCATGTGGGTCTTATTTAAGGCCAAATGGTTAAAACTCAAGAAAACCCTCTGAGTATAAAAATACAGGAGAGAATTCCAAGGTGTACCTGTGCTGCCTTCTCTGCAGCTCAGCTGGGCCACACAGCCCTGGCCTAACAGATTCCCCGCCCCGGGGCCACGTGAGGGCGGGAGCAGCCATCTCCAGCCCGGCCCAGGGAAGTCACAGCTGCTCGCGCTGTCCCGGAGGGGCTCAGGGAGCTTTCCAGACTTGAGGAGACTTCTAAGCATCACTGCTGGGGTGGCTTTTTATCAGGTCGTTTCTACTAAAAGATGCTCATTCCTGGTGGGGCGGGGTACAGCTCAGTGGTAGAGCTCGTGCTTAGCATGCACATGGTCCTGGGTTCAATCCCCAATGCCTCCACTAGAAATAAAAATTTTAAAATTTTAAAAATTAAAAAATAAAAGGTGTACCTTCCTGAGTGTGTGGCAAGAACAGGGTGCAGAAAAACAGCACGTTGGATTCCAAGTTGTGTACTCAGTGTTAAATGAAAAGTGAAGAATTTCTGAGGAGGGGAAAGTATTTACATATAAATTCAGGCTAATGATTGAGCAAAAGGTACAGTGAACTACACCTACCACTTAGGTTATTCTCAGACAATGTCATCCCTCGAGTCCTTGGTTAAACCACTTTTATTGTGTGCGTGCATGTGTGTGTGCGTGTGTGTACAGACTCATGTGCAAGTCTGGAGGAGTCTCAGCTTCATTCAAACAAAAACTCTCATCCATTTCAGGAAAGAAGTCTCCGTTACTTTTGGCGAAATGAGGCTTATTTTTCGAGAGATCAACGCCTCACAAGTCTAACAAATGGTCCTGTTTGTGGTTTAAAAAAAAGAAGTGGGAATCCAAACCTAAGTTGCCTGTCTTTATCTGCAGCCCAAACTCATCCTAATGAGCCTTATATGCCATTTGTTCTGGAATGATGCATGGACTGGCAGAATGCTGGAAGTCCCGGCTTGGAGTCTGCCACTGCCGGGCTGCGTAACCCTAGCCAGGGGAGCCGCTTCACCTGAGACGTAACAAAACTATTATGTCTCAAGGTTCTAGCCACTGTACCAGATGAGAAGACCAAAGCTTTTGGAGCTTTGGTGGTTTTCTCAAAAATCACAGAATGATGAGAGGTGGAGCCAGGAATTAAATTTAGCCCTCTGACTCCCAAACCTTTTCTCCTGGCATAGCCTGCTGTAAGATCCAGAGAAGTGCCCCTGAAGACAAGGGTGGTGCTGTGTTAAAGATTGGTTTCCCAAGAGATCCAAAAAGAAAGACAGAGAAGTGAAGCAGTCACTTTAGAGGATCACATGTACACACCCAAGTTACTTCATCACACCTCCTGTTTAGAGCTACTGTCTGATACAGCATATTTTTGTAATTGCTAAATACTGGTGTCAAGCTCATATATTTTTCTGGACAGGTATTAGAAGTAAAGGTACAGAGATTATTGATACTAAAGGCCTACAACATTATTATATAAGGACTTAATTCTCAATTTCTCCTAGATATTTATCTTTAGATTTTCGTGACCTATGAAATACTCTTAACATATGTAACAGCCCTAAAGTGTTCCTAAGAAAGATAATGTTTTAATGACGGCAACTGTGCCTCACAGTATTACTAACTTGAATAGAGCAGGACATATTCTTTCCAAAAGATGCTAATATATATATTTTTTTCCCCCAAAAGACACAAAGCAAGGCCCTTAAATATCTTAGCCATGAGATGCCAGTAAAATTGAATTTATGTGTGGTTTAATTCAACGATGGAAAAGTCAGCCGTTAAAGAGCAGATAAACTTCCCTTTGTCTCTCTTTTCCTGAGAAACTTTCAAATGTTGCAAATCAATTCCTTTTGTCCCCTTGTTATTCATCTGCTACACATTAAACAGAAACTCTGAGTATCGAGTAATTCCCATAGGGGCCTTTCATCTACAGGGAAGTCTGGTACAAATTAAATTCTTACTCTCCCTCACAAATTATAGATATGCGTCGGAGTGGACCGTTGATTTATCAGTCGATGCTCCTGCTGGTCCAGCGTGGCAGCATGAGCTAACTGCCCTCCTTACTTCAGGCTTTAGTGACTTTAGGGGTGGAGGGTTGTGGTGCTGTGCTAATTAATGCAGAGCATTACCATGTTGCTCTCTGGCTTCAGTCTCCACTTAAAAAGCAGTCTGTTAGGCCCTTTGTTTGAGTTGCTTCCCATACCCTGAAGACATTCAGGCCACATGTGTGTGTACTTTAATATCCTGCAATAATACTAAATATTACCTCTGGCAGTGATCTTATGCTACAAAATGACCATCGTAACCATTAGGAGTAATGTGCAAAAACAGACCCTGCAGAAGATCTCTTAGAAACGTTTAATTGATGCGCCCACTGGTTTAGTGCTGTACTTTGGAACCAGCGGTTAAGGAAGTGACTTTGATCCAGGCATGCGCGTCTTTAGAGCGCACAGCTTATCCGCGGTATCTCTATTAAATCCCAGCTATTAGGAGGAAACCACACACAGATGATTTAACGCAGACACACACTGGCGTTCCGGGTCTCTAAAGAGACGCTAGCAGTATGCTAGTAAGCTATAAGAACTTCCCGTTACTCTGATACTCACCAAATATATTAAAAAACCTTTTTTTTTTTTTCGGTCAAGATGTTCATTTAGGTCTTTTTAATAAAGACAAAACTTGATCAGCTTTTGGTCAATTTCCCAAGTGCCAACCCCCCTCCCCCGCTTCAATTATTCCAAGTCTCCTCCCTGGCCCCACCTCCAAAATTTGTCTGTCTGGAGTCCAACATCCGCTGTTTACTGGTGACCTCCTGAAATCAAAAGCCAGCGCCCTACTTGGTGGCAGCGACCTCCTCCGGGCGCGGGGGCGCCCGCCAGCCTCACCTCGCTCGAGTCTTCCTGCTGGTTGATGACAGCCAGCGCGTCCTCGGCCGCCTGCCGCTTGGCCTCGGCCACCGTGCGCTCCATCTTGGCGCGCTCCGAGGTGATCATGTCGTGCGCCTTCCGCTCGGCCTCGGACACCGCCTTCTGCAGCTCGGTCATCGCCTGGCGCTTCACCTCGTTCACCGCCTCCTCTGCGCGCCACCCCGCGGCGGGCCGGACCGGACAAGAGAACAGTGCTGGGTTAGCGCGGGGCCCGGGGCACGCTGATGGCTGGGGCACACGCTCTACTCACGCGCGCCACTCGCGTCCCAAATACGGGCCAGTGCTTCTGTTTAAAACTCCAGAGTTTGGAACTTCATTTAGGAAAACAGAGGGTAAGCTTCCTCCCCACCCCAGCCCTCTTAAGTTACACTGCTGGGAAGGAATTTTTTTTTTTTTTTAACTACTGCCATCATCACTACAACTTTTCTACCAAACTCGTACCCCCGAAAGGATTCTGAGACCAGACTCCATAGCAAAAGGACAAAAACAACCGCAAGAAACCTGTCTGGATAATTCAGACACGTAAAGAAGGTGTTTTGCCACGGGTGCTATAGGTTAAAATGAACACAGGCTGTACATGGGTAAAGTACCCAGAAAAAAAGAGGCAGGGAATAGATTTTACACACACTCATATATAAGAGCACACGGTTGTTTGTCTGGCAAAAGATACAACACAGTAATGAAAAGTTATCTCATAAAGCAATTAAGTTAATGCAGACCCTTTAAAGAGATCGAGGATGAAACACAATATCCAGCTTCTCTCATCATTTCCTGAGGAATGTGGGCATATGCCTTCATAGGCTAAATGACAGGGACTTTAAAGAATCATTTTCTCATTTCCAAATATTCAGCTGTTGTCCATCTACTGAATCAAATATATACAGTTTCACATAACCAACTGTTACACTAGACAAATACAATTGAATCATACTGCGGGCCAAAACAATTGGGCCTGACTGGGAACCTGCAAGGTGTCAAATTAGCTCTTTATTTTTGGCTGTGGAAAGGGTGCAAAGATTTGACTAATGTACAACATAAGATTGACAACTAAAACAAGTAATTTCCATTTTAAAAAATTAACTGTTCTAATTAACAAGGGAAAATATCCTCCCCCCGAATTAGTTTATCTAATTTTCATCTTTATTCAAAGCAAAGTGACAATGATTAATTGAAAATTTAATAAGCAGTAATTATTAACTTGGCAAACCTAGTACCAATTAACACTCTATTAAAACTAATTATGACATGTTTCATTCAAGTGTTTGCACTTAATTGTTTCGCCCACTTAAAGAGCACCTTAATTAAATGTTCTGTTTAATTAAAAACATAGATTCCTAATAAAAATGTTTTACTGTAGATTAAAAATGTAAGAGATGCAAATACTCCTATAGTTTCTTAAATTTCTATGGTTTATTTCACACATCCATAGTCCACAACTTGAGGGTCATAAAAAGCCCTCCACGAGTAATTAGCTGTCATGACGTTTGCAGCCTCTGCCATTTTCTCAGCATTATTTCTAAAGTTCATTCATTTGCAATTACGGTCCGCTAGGTTTTATAAACTGAATTATAAGGAAAAGATCAGGACTGCAAGTATTAACTAAAATATGTTAAGCCTTTGTTGGCTGCTTTAAGATATGCATTTAAAATCTGGGTGGAAACAGAGGACTGAACAGAGCTTGCAAAGCATCTTCTTCACCAGGAGGTGAACAGACGCCTCTATCATTCCGTCATAAACGACTTGGGGCACCAGGGAAGCACTGCCCTTCTAACAATACAGCCAGGGTCTAATTTCGTCTGAATATTCAAGGTGAATTAAAATTCTATCTAAGTGGTAATACAGGACAATAATTTTTGCTTACGATCAAAGCTGTAGCTTGACTAATTGTATATGCAAATCAGGCAATTTATATTTAAATTATGCATTCCTATTCTAATCCCACAGGCATATACAGATCAGCAAAGAGAACTGGTAGGACATTTGCAAGGTGCTTGAATATTTATTACCAACTACAAACATTCACTGATCGTTTGAAAAAGAAATATACTGAAGAAAACACTTGCAATTTAAAAACTATCTTTATGGTAGACTTTTTCCAATTTTATGAAAACCTTTTTTATCTTTTGTCTTTGGTTACCTTTGTTGTTGCTTTTAAAAGTCCCTTTCAGGGGGAAACTGATATGGCCTTCGACATTTGTCGAGAATCCAAATATTTAGTAAGTATATTATTATATTAAATTATTAGGGTAATATGCAAATTTTGAATAGTGTCTGTAGGTTAAATTAATTGTGTCTGAAGGTTAATATTCCTGATTGTGGCAACTGCACTGTGCTTATTTAAGAGAACGTCTTTGTTCTTAGGAAATAACACAAGAAAATGTTTAGAGTAAAGGGACAGCATGTCTACAACTTACTCTCAAATGGTTGGGAAAATCTGTATAACAGAGAAAGAAAAAGAGGGAAGGAAAGAGGAAAAGAGAGGGAGAGAAGACATTAAAGCAAATATGGGAAGACAGGGAGAAAGTTATAAGGAAATTTTTTACTCTCTTCTGCGACCTTCTGCAAGTTTGAAATCATTTCAAAATAAAATGGTGCAAAACATTATATGTTGTGCTTTCAAGCACAGGATATACTTCTTGCAACTATAATTTTTTTTTTTTTTGAAAAAGATGTACTGGTTATATTACACTGAATTTTATAGCTCTACCCTTTGGAGAGTTTTCAAATGCTTTAAATATGATTTACTTATCTTTTGCCACAAAAGTAACTTATAATACTTTCATTGCAAAGACACACTTTATAGGTTTTATTTTTCCCTAAAAATAAAAATTTTGCCCACAGCAAATTTTAGAATCTTAGGAAAAAGCTTTCAAATTGTAACAGGCTGAATGAAGATGTCATGTTCTGCCCTTGGTGTTGTCATCAGGTTGGACACCTTGACACTTTGAACATTAGAAATGCTTTTTAAGAAGCCTATGGTAATAAATATTACAAGCAGTTATTTGAGATTTCCAGGTGAACCTGTCATGTGTACTTTGGGGATTTAATACACCCCTTAAAACTTAGCATCTCTCCACGGAAAACTATTCCCAAACTGTTTCTAGGCAGGAGGTTAGAGATATCGCTGTGAGAAGAATACAAATTGAATGGACACCACTTCCAAGTCATATTTTAGACTGAAGACCTGATATAGACGGATAGGCACATCTGAAAAATATCCCAAACATTTGCTTGATAAGGTTTAACCCCTGTGAGAGAATGCATGGCCCCACCAGAAGCAAGCATTACTCTCTTTCCTCTCAGAGTCCTCACGATGGAAAGTACACCCAGAACTGGTTTCAGAAACCCCAAAACAAAACAAAAATAATAGTGGACTCAATAGATTACAACATGTCAAGTTAAAAAAAAAAACTGATTAAGTGGAAGATACACAGTACAGTTTAGAATCTGCTTCCAATTGCTTACCACTTATGGTTGGATTTCCTTTGTGCAGAGCTATTTAAGTTGACTTTCCAGCAAAGGTGGTATATTCAGAAAAATCTGCTGTCACTTAACAGCAGTCAAACAAAGACTTGAGCAGATCATAGTTCAGAAGGAATTTGGATTACACAAGACCTCACCGTCAGTTTTTCTTTATGAAGTATCAGAATTTAATTTAAATATACATAAACAAGGGAAGTGCAGAGGAAGACCCTCTCCCTCGACATAAAAAGTCACCCTTCTGCTACCCAATGTGGCAATTCTTTGCACCTCTTATTGGAATAAGTTGCACTGACAACTTAAAACTGGGGATGAAAAGTGGTCAGAAGGAAGCTGTGGCAATTCTTTTTCCAGATAGCGGGCACCCAGCACATTTTAACAGCTTAGGAAAGTACTCCACGACTATTATTCTGGTAGAAAACCCTCTTAGAGGTGATGCTGGAAACCTGGGAAAGGCGATGCAGATGAGCAACATGCACAAGTAAAAACTTGACCCTTTAGGCTGAATGGATCTCTCTGGTTTGTATCCTGGACACGCAACAGAGCTTTCTGGTCCTCAGTCTAAGTTGTTAGGCCTAGTACACTATCAGATCTTGAGATTCATTATCACTCTTATAAAAACAATTGTTTGTTAGAAAATCTAAACAAAAACAAACAAACAAAACCCCACCACAAAACTCGCAGAAGAGCCAAGTGACCAGAGGCAGCAAGCTGCACAGAACTACAGACACAATGGGATCAGATCAAAACCCAAAGAGAAATCTTTTGCAGGAAAAATAAACCCTTTCCCTTGACTGTCACTCCTCAGCTGGGGTTCCCAGCCTTGCACCCATCTGATCATTTTCCAGTTTCTCTGCTCAAACTATATTAACAGTCATGGTCATAGTAGGTCAGCCACATTATGCATTTGCAATGTCACTTTTTATTAATTTTTTTTTTTTGGTGGGAGAGGTAATTGAGTTTTTATTTATTTTTAGAGGAGGTACAGGGGATTGAACCCAGGACCTCATGCATGCTAAGCATGCTCTCTACAACTTGAGCTATACCCTCCCCCTGCAATGTCATTTTTAACTCTTAAAACAGGTTTATGCTTTATCCCCTGAGCTGGTTTTTATAAGATTTTGTCTGGACATTTATAGTGCCCGATGATGCACCAACATTCTGCCAGATCTGAACTTCTTTAAAAGCGCAGTCAATCAAGGAGTCATCAGAAGCTTAAATCTACTTCAAAATGTTAAAAAAAAAAAAATTCTTAATGAAAATCAGATAGTGTACATGGAAACGAAAAACAGAAATTTAGCAACTCTGTCATTTAAATTAATTTAGCCCTGGTCACTGAATATTAATTAGCACAAATGGTCAATTAAAAAAAAACTGATTGTAATCATAAAATTTCTGAGTGCCTCAACAAGTCAACTAGATTTGATATGTTATTTTATTTTATTTTTTTTAAATATGTCAATTGTATCTCAATTAAAACATTAAAAATTAGGAGAAAAGGCCAAAGTAAAACATCAGCCCAAAACCATCACAACCCCCAAAACCACGGGCTGACAACAGAAGTGTCACCAGATTCATTACAGTGGTGGGAGCAGATGCTACCAAAATAAAAAATTATTTCATCTTCTAATCAGGCTGGGTTTAAGAATATTTATCAGGATTTTAAAATTTTGCGAGTGGGGGTTTGTTTTGTTGTTGTTGTTAGCAGGAAAGTCCTTTCTCGTCTTTCTTCACATCACTGCGTTAACAACTGCACACAGCTGCCAGAACACGAAACTCGTGTTTTTAAACAATTCTTACCAGCTTTCTTCCAGATCTCCTCTGGCACGTATCCAGAAGCAGGCCTGTGCAGGAACTCCCGATGCGCGTCTGTGGAGATGAAAATCGGGCGGAGAGAGGAGAGCACCATGAGCACTGCGAGGTCATGACACACGGTTAGAAGCAAGCAATTGGCCCACTCTCCTGGCTTCTCTACAAAAAACGTCATTTGAAAAGGCTGAGCACCTCACTTCTAAAAAAATAATAAAAAAAATGAAATTAACAAAAATAGCAAGACCGGTCATCAGAGTTCAAGGAAAACAAATCTTGGGTCTAAATGCCTTGTATGCTCCAAGCTGAAACCGCTTTAATTATTTCACTATACAAGCTGATGTTTGGGAACACTGTTCCCAGCACTCCCTAACTATGGGAATTTCTATGAGCATATTTTATAAAAAAAAATACATATATATATATATGTATATTTGGTAATTTTCTTTTCTGAGAGGCAAATTGATAGTTAACAAATCAAGTGTGAGGGTTATTTAATTTTTACACAGCTCTGATTCCACTACCTTCCAATAAGCAGTGAGCCATGGCTAACCAGTTCTCACACTTAATTACTTAAAAAGAAAATCTGCTGAGCATTGAAGTCTCAAAAAATTGGATCATATGGATTTGACATGGATGGAAGCAAGAATCATTAGAATGGTTTCACAGATACCCTGTTGACCAAATGTAACCAGTACATGCTTTTCAAAAGAGAAAATGAAGTTCTACTTTAAGTGAAATGCTCTGCTTATTATTCTGGTCAATTTTAAAAGTTTGAGAAAACATGTTCATGAAAATGACATGAAACCTTCTATATGTGCTTAATAGTAAAGCGCATGCAGTCCTTCACAGCTAAAACAGACACTACACGTCTTCCACACGGGATTACAAAATGAATAGCCTGTGTATTTAGAAGTTTGGGGGAAGAGTAAAAAAATCACGTTAACTTTTGTAACCATAACAATCATTCAACTCATGATAAATATTGAATAACTGAAGTCTTCTCTATATGTATAAGAAATATTAAGTAGCAGACTGGTTTCTTTTTAAAACAATACTTTATCTAATGTATATTGAAGGTTAAAAGGAACTCAGCCCAGTTTTCTATATTTTAAGGAGCTAAAAAATATCAAAAATAGAGAAAAGCACAATCCATTTAGCTAGGTATGTGCTGTTTTATACCTGACTGCCTCAGACACATTTTGAATGTTCTGAATCCTTCTAGAGTATGTAGATTATCACTTGGCCAGAATATAAAATTCCCACAACTATTCTGAATTAGCAAAAGCTTATTATAGCTTGGTGAAGGGCACATGGAAACTCTCTGTACGATCCTGCAATGTTTCCTTAAATCCAATACTATTCCAAATATGAAAAAGTTTACATTATAATTTCACGACTACTTGATAATCAGATGGACTGGAACTACCCGTGCATCAAATGCTCATTCGTTCCCACACAATACGTGATGGAAACCAAAATATGTAAGTAGTTTTTCATTTGTTAAACAGCTTGATAAAACTGGCACATATAAAACTGACTTCAGAGAAATACGATCTGGCTAATTAAGAGTCATCAAGTTACCCTCCACATTGTAACTATTTACAGAAGAAATAAAAGTACAGTCAAGTTCACACTTAACCACATCACAGTGAAACAGAGATTTACTTAAGGCAGTTCTTAAAGACGATTTTTTTCAGGAGAAAAAACTTTGGCCTAAGAATAATCTATTGGGGGGGGATGGTACAGCTCAAGTGGTAGAGCGCGTGCTTAGCATGCACAAGGTCCTGGGTTCAATCCCCAGCACCTCCTCTAAAAATAAACAAACAAACAAACAAACAAACCTAATTACCTTCCCTCTGTAAAAAAGAATAATTTATTGGGTGAGAATAGATTTGGAAAGTCTAAAGACAGGGAAAAAAATGTCTTCTCCAAAGTAGCAAAAAAAAAAAGGTTTTTCACTTATTGGGTTAAGGAAAGAGGAGTATGATTATTATTATTATTATTATTATTATTACTATTTTTTAAATAAATGGGCAATCGTTATCATGGGGAACAGGAAAGGTGATGTTAAGTTATCCAAATTTCATGTGTGGAAGATACTAATTACCAGCTTGGGCAGCACAAGCCACACGAGTTAGTTCCACAGCCCGTGAAGGTGGGTCTTGGCTTTGCCACCTTCTAGCCCTGTGATGTCGGGCAAGTTAGTTTCTCAGTGTTTCAGTCACCACATCTGTAAGTGGGGGGCGATACTACAACATCTGAGTTGCTGATGTGAGGACCAAATGAAGTACTTCCCACCACGTGCTTAGCACGGCACATCCTAAACTCCCATTAGATGTTAGTTGCTACTGTCATTGTGACTGTATTCAGTTGGCTGCCCAGTAGGAACAGATGTACAGTCATCCTTTGGTATCTGAAGCAGTCTGGTTCCCGGACCCCTCAGGATCATCCCCCAAATCCGAGGATGATCAAGTCCCGTATAAAAAAAAATGGGATGGTATTTGCAAAATAACCTACATACATCTTTCCATACACTTTAAATCATCTCCAGGTTACTTACAAGACACAGTGCAATGCAAATGCTATGTAAATAGTTGCCAGCAAGTGGCAAATTCACACTTTGCTTTTTGGAACTTTCTGAAATTTTTTGCTCCCTGAATATTTTTGATCTGTGGTTGGTTGAATCGAATCCATGGATGTGGAACCCACAATATGGAGGGCCAACTGTACTCTTATTTCCTTATAATTGACTAAGGTCAAAACAGCACCTTAAAGTTTCTTTTTTCTCCTAGCACTTAAATCCAAATGGCACAAAACTTTAGACAAAGCAAAACCACTGAAGAGGTCTGGATTAAGAGATACACGCCAGTAAGTTTTTACCCCCTCAGTACACGTCACTTGAGGACAGAAGTTATTTCTAATGTTAGCAGTTCACTGTCTGAGTCCTTGGACAGGAAGTCCTCAAACTTCTTAGATGATACTTTTATAAATTTTATTCAGACCTCATGAATAGCCCCCAAATTTGCTCAGAGACAGATAATATATAGGGGTCAATCGTGCACCCACCTTCCCATGTGCTGTACGGGACAGGTCATGAGGCTCCATCTACCACATGGCAAAGCTGTGCAGTGTTTCACCCTCCCGGCTACATCACCACAGAATTCTCAGCGACACATCCCCATGTCCCCCCAGAGTCAAACTCCATCTGCCTTAGACACCTGACAGAAATACCAAAGCCAATCAATCAAAAGTTTTCTTAACCCTACCCTGCTTTTTGAAGGGAAGGTTTTTTGTTCTTGTTTGTTTTCAAAATAGCTGCAAAATGTAAAGGCAAATAATTGTTTAATATACATCTACTTATGCATATACACATATTTTATGTCCTCTCCAGCTCTATGTTGCTGTGTCCTGGATGAGCGTCAAGTGTACCAACAGGAAGAGCAGAGTGATGGCAGCAGAAGTGCTCCTCAGAATCTATTTTGAAACACTGACAAACACTACTTTCATAGCCACAGAATCTGAATGACTCATACATTTAAGTTTTCCTTTTCTGATTAATAGCAGCGATGATGGAGTGTACACAGGCAAAACTGAGCTGAACAAACAAAACAAAACAATCCTGAAGTAGATCAATATTACAACCAGAGACTTTTCTCTGAAGACTTTCTTATTTTAGAATAAAATAAGAAACCTAGACAAACTTATGCAAGACCCTGTTCCTAAGTCTCAGGTTCTAAAGAAACGAATTTTTAACCGTTAAACCTTGACCACCTATAAGATGCAAACTGCTATTAAGTGGATGGTTGTTCTCAAATGCAGTGCTAAAAGCAAAGACAGAAGAGTCCGTACGAGATGATTTAAAATGTGAAATGTATACACTGATAGATGGGAAAATTATAGAAAAGTCCTCCTAAATTAAGTTTTAGCTTGCTTTGGATGCAAATCGCTTGGGGGCTAAGAGAAGAGGAAGAGGGAAGCCTCTGGAAGGGGGGAGACCGAGTCAAAGTGGGGGAAGGTTATAAGAAATGTGAAAGGGCAGAAAGAACAATCCACGGTGTATGAAGGCGATGGAAGATGCACTGCACTTACGACAGATGGAGACCATTGGATACTAGATACAGCAAGGGCCGCCATCAGCACACAGGAAGGGATAAGCTGACAGCCTTTGGAGGAGCAATGTGACCACACGCGACCCAGAACAGCAATGCTCAAAGCTTGGCAGCGCCTACGTCTGGCCGTCACCCTGTAGTGGGCAGAATGAGGCTGTGGTCATGATGATACATAGCACAAAGACCATCAAAAGAAGAGTCACATGATTTCATCTTTATAAATGCTACTTATTTTTGTTTTTAAGGATAATAAATGCAGAAATCTCAACTGTCTGTTCAGACACCCAACCTAGAAGCCAGGAACCACATTAGGACTTTCATCTCTAACGATAAAAATACCTGACGCTCTAGGAGACAACAGGTTCTTCTTGTTTTTTAAAGATGGATATATTTAATAGTCACATCTTTTTTAACCCAATATATTAAATATCGTAGACCTTTTAAATACAGGAGGCACTTTATATGAGGAGCTCAGATGCACGGTCTTGAGATGAATTTCATGATGTAATTTAAAAGGAACCAATACAAGTATATAAAAGCTGAACTTTTATATGAAGATATACTCTGAATAACTTGTTTGTGGTTGCCATCATCTGGTAAGTAGAGAGGTGACTGAGAGATTTGTTTGGATGGGAGTAAACTACGTTTTGGCAGCCTTGTGTTACAAATTGAGTTCCCAAAGGTACAATAGATTTGTTGTATTTAAGACAGAATTCCCCCTTTTCTAGTCTCTTTGTCTACTAAATAAAGTAGCCACCTCAAAATTACTGCTTGGAAATACTTTCAGAATAGAACAAACTTAGGAATCTGCTATCATCTCATAATCCTGGATGCCAAGCCAAGACACTAATTTTATGTGTTGCTATTGTCTAAACTTTGAGATTGCATGAAATAGTAATAAAATAATAATAATAGCTATTACTTACATCACATCTGTGTGTCAGGCACTGTCCCCTATGCTTTATAACACTTAACTCATTTAATACAGAAATACCTATGAAATATGCATTGTTACCATCTCCATTTTACAGATGAGGAAACTGAGGCACAGAGTTACTTGCCAAAGGCCACAAAACTAGTGAGAAGAACCAGGGATTCAAATCCAGATACCTGCTCAGACCCTTTGACTTTAACCTTCATGCTAGATTTCCTGAGCATTTAGACAGCAATGAGAAACTCCACAATTCAATCACATAACAGTGATAAAACTTTCAGCCAAAGTAATTTTAAAATAGTAACTCCTCTATCAATCTATTTGAGGCTAGGCGAGGTATTAATTCGATTAACTTCTGAATTTCTAAGGTTTTTGTGAATGATCAACTTGATTTATCATTTCAGTTAAAACAGACAGAAACCTCTTCCTGACATTTTTCTTTCTGGCAAGAGCTAAACCCTTAGCAAAATGTGCGTGAAGATATTTTCTAAATTTTATACCCTCTCTTCGCAATATTCAAACATTCAAAAAAAAAAAAAACCACAAAAGGGAACAATACATTCATATTTCAGGATTTTAGGCTTCAGTCGCTGATAATAGTTTTGAATCCATCATTAGATAAGTCTTTTTTAACTTTCCCTAATGGTGGAGACTTGAGAAACACAGAAAGAGGACATATGAACACAGGACGAGTGGCAGAAAGATTCAAGAATAGCCCAAAGGCAGTAAGAAGAAAAAGGAACTAAAGCGTCAGGAGCCAAGAATGATGTGAACTGCATCCTGAGAGAAAAAGAAAATGAGGCAGGAAAAAAAAAAAAAAAAAAAAAAAAAGAACCAAGCCACCCTGAGGAACATTCGGTCAGAGAGGACATGGAAGTGTTTAAACATCAACCTGTCTTTGATTTAAAGAGTAGCAGTGATGTGACGGATCCAGTGTACACTCAACTGTAAACCTGTTTAAGAGGCAACTCATCTAAAATAGTCTTTACTTAATATCTGGGGAAAACTCCTCAAATTCAATTGATCCATTAGATGAGCTAATTAACTAATCAACTGGATTAATCATGTCATCTCACGAGTCCCTCACACTAAGACTATGGATATATTTCAAAAGTGACAATGGGAATGAGTTGAACAAAGACAACAGTTATGGAAGTTACACTATCCTCTGTATAGTCCCCGAGCACAACTTGAAGAATGCTAAGAACAAGTGTATGACCAAATGCTGCCATTGCTTCCAAGATTAGGAGGAATGTGACCAAGGCAACGTTTTGAACTAAAGCTACCTATCTTCTTTAACATTGCCCTGAAGGTCTCATTTGAGACCAGCAGCAGCTGGACAATTAGAGGACCAGGCTCAGAGAAACACACAAAACAACCATAGGGAGCTGTACACACACACAAGATGCAGACGCATCCACGTCTCTGTCTGTACACACACCCACTGCACGGCTTCCAGGGGCAGGAAATACATTTATTAGCCAATAGCCCCAATCCTTTAATCTCGTACATAAATACGTTCAACTCCAAAGCCTAAGAGAAAACCTTAAAAAGCACTTCATGTAAACGGTTATGGCCATGATTACAAACCACCTGTCTTCTTATTTATAGCCACAGCTCAGCCCACAAGACGGATGGAACTCAAAGACTTCAAGAAGCTACTAGCAAAAGACACCAGCGAAATAACTGCTGGATGCTAAAAGCTGCCCATGGTGCGGCTCTTGACAGGTTCTCCCCAAGTTGTGCTGAGTTTCTTAAAAGACAACCTAGGTTCTGTGTTCCTAAAGAACAGGACTGTTTTGATAGAGTCCAAACAAAGAAAATGAGCTACTTGTAACCTTTTAATAACACACTCTCTAAAAGCTTAAAGTCAGAGCAACCTCCCATTTTACCAAAAATATGAATTCATTACACGTCATTAAAAACAAGGTGATGTGTGTACTCTTAAGAAGGAGTTTTTAAAACCAAGTTTATTCTTTTGATTATTGTGACAGGGAAACGAAACCTCTCTTCCTGGAGAAGAAAGTACGCTGGCATCACCAGAACGTGCACCCAGTATTGGTGGCCGCGTGCTGAGTGTCCTGCGTGCTGTGAGCTGAAGGTAACTCACGTGGGTCTGAAATCCTACCTGCTTCTGAAATTTTTCCTTGATAGCGGACAGCAGAAAATACTCATCCTGTCAATGCAGGGGACTGAACTGAGCGGCCATCCAGCACCGCCGCTAGCTGTCTCCTTGCCTGTCTCTTCCACTGGATCAGAAGTTCCTCAAAGGGAAGAAGAATCCTCTTCCTCTGGCACAGAGCCTGGCGTGGTGCCCGGCCCAGAGCAAGCATGGAATCAATGAGTCTGTTCAGTGGAGCAGGCTAAAATGGTCATTTTCACTCCCAAACTTTCGCTTAATTTAAAGCTCTTAGTTTTCCCCAGATTGGATGATTACAAATGTCCTCTTTATTTGTACTGAGTGGATCTGTTATGATTAACCACTTCTGGTTCACACAAGATGTTTATTCTGCTCTGCTCTAAATAGTTTTATTTGGATCGATGTTTGTTCAAAGTAAACTTGAACCCATTTTCATTGCCCGCCCTAACACAACCTAACAAACAACATGATTCACTTTAAAATATGCTTTAGCATCGTGTCTGTCGGGTAAATTGAGTGACTTGGAATCTTCTTTAATACTTATGGCAACAGACAGTCAGCATTCAGGGACTGGCAGGGATCCACAAACCTAAATGCAAAGGAAACTTTATTGACTAGGAAACATTTTAATAAAAAAGATAATGTGATCAATAGCCAGATACTATGCTTCAAGTTTTTTTTCCTCCAATTTTTTGATAATCAGCCAGGGGTGATAATGAGGCCAGAGTCACGAGCTCAGTCTGCACATGTGTAATTAGTTTTGTTTTTACAGCACGGACTGTACCCGAACCTGAGTCAGGTAACAGGTGTGGGGCTAAACACAGAAGAAAATGAGATGAGAGGACAGAGGTAAACACAAACCCATCTCCACTAAGTTTACTCAGACTGAATATACAAGTACCAGCCAGCCAAGTCAGAAACGGCAGCTTATTATTAATTTAGGAAAAAGATCACAGGCTGCTCAAAAATTACTTCATTCCATGTATTTGGGATTACATTCTATTTATAACCCCAACAATTCTCCAATCTCAGTACGAAACACAGCTACATATTAGCAATCCATTTCTAAGGCACGGCTGTATTAATAGTCCTCTAAGTAACGAGAATTAATAAACTCACGGTTAGGTACTGTACATTAAGGTCATGGAAGAGCGACATCTTTATCACTAATTTTCAAGTGGCAGTGGGAAAATTATAAAGCCCTTACTTAGGTCTCTCTCTTTTTTTTTTTAATTTTTAAATTTTTAAATTGTTTTTACTGAAGTACAGTCAGTTACAACGTGTCAATTTCTGGGTGTACAGCATCATGTCCCATCTTAGGTCTCTTCCTGGAGGGGGTTCTGAGAGAAAGTGTTTTCTTAAAATGTGAGACACAAGGTTGTCTTGGGGCTGTGCCTTGAGTTAAAAGCCAGACCACACGCACGCATCGCTGCCGTAACGCTCTCAGACGCCGGGGCACAGCGCAGTTCCCCGGAGAGCCGCGGCAGCACGGACGCGCCCCGCCCACTCCCTGAATTTGGTTTTGCAGGTTGGGGGCGGGGTCCAAAGAGCTGTATGATGAAGGAACACACATGTTAGTGATGCGGATGAAGCTCCGGTCCAGCTTGGAGGTTTTGCATAAGCCCAGCACATTCACCTAGGAAAAGAGTTTCATTTTTGTGTGTGGCTGCCTCTTTCTACGCCAGTCCGTGTAACAGACAAGACATTCTGAGGACATAAAGTGGTTTTCGTCCTACCCTTCCCTAGACAGCCTTCACTTTTGAAAAGACACGTTGAACCCACAGCCAGCACTGACAGCCCAGGGGAGCCCCCGTTCCAAAGGCCCGTCTGCGGAAAAGATACCTAAGGCGACGGGGTCCGGGTTGACGGGGCTCTGCTGCCTGGAGTGGCCGCTGCCGCCGCTGCCGCCCTTCTTCAAGTCCTCGGCGTCGCTGTACCGCCGGACCCAGTAGTTCAGCTCCTCGCGGTCGGCCTCCTGGCAGCGCCGCAGCACGGTCAGCGAGCGCCGCGTCTTCTCCACCATGTCCATGATGCAGTTCAGCAGCTGCGGAGAGGCGGGCGGGGAAGGGGGCGCCGGTCAGCGCGACGCCCGGGCCCGGCCGCGTGAGGACAAGGAAGGACGTTACTTCATCCTAAAGGCTTAAAGGGTAGATTTGAAATGGGGACCCAACACCCAAGTAAACTCAGTGGGAATGAGAGTAAAAAGTGGGGCGCGTGGCAGGGAGATTTCAGCTGAAGACATACGGTCAGCAAACCCATCTCCCCAAACACCAGTCCCGTTCCTGTATGAACTAAATGGCCCTTTCCAGTAAGGCAGTATTGGGCCTATTGATCTGGCTGTAAGGACTGAGTCCTTTCCACAATCTAAACATTTCTCTTCCGTACGTGGCTTGGATATCAGTTTAGAAATCAAACCCTCTATTGCACTTCAAACATTCTCACTTAGTTTTTCAAGGACAGCAGAAAACATGCCTTCAGAGCACCCTCACACTTTCATCACGTAACCTCCTTCCAGGTGTTTTCAAAACATTTTTTAACCGAAATGATTACCGACGTCTTACATGGTCAAGGTGTTTCCATTCCTCTGCCCATTCTCTGTCTGTTAGTCTGTGATCAATCATTTCTTCTTGACGTGTGCCATGCAACCCTACAAATGCAGAGAAGAGGGCTGGATCACCCCAGAGCATCCAGGACACAATCCGTATGTGCAAAGGCACTTAGCAGAGACTACGCGGGCAAACTCAACCACTTAAAAATACATTCGATTGTGAACGGAGACATGAGTCATTCTCAGATTTGCAATTTCCTAGCGGGCCCCTCGTAGAAGGATAAAATGTTAGAACTAGAAGGGAGTTTAGGGGTCACTTGGTCACAACAATCTCTTTTACACATGAGGAGATGGGAGTGAAGTCATACCCAGCCTGGAGCTAGTTATCCATATAATGCTTTTGTACGTGAAAATGCAACTATATCCTGCCTCTTAATAAATACAAGAAACCACAAGCAGACATTAAGTGGTTTCAAAGTGTGGCATTCCTGCACTAAAGACAAAGACAGCATAAATAGTTTGACACGGATTTTCTAAAACAAGCATGGCCAAATTATTCCACATTTCAGCAAACTATAAATGAACACAATCCTATTACATATGTCTTTGTGATAAAGGCCATGAAAGCTACATATCCTCATTTAATTTACCAAAATTAAATAAATTAAGTAAATAAATAAATAAATAAACTGGACATCCTCTATGAGAACAAAATCAACATACCAGACATAATTTGACAAATATCAAAAATCCAAGCTAAGAAACTGAAATTCCTAATTTGTGGTCCGTAGCCTAAGTATTAAAGTTCTTCAGCATCACAGAGAAAAGATACTACCATGAAAAAGTAACATGGAAGAGTTCACCAAGTGAGTGACAATGGTAATGAACCTGAGGAATTAGCTAGGATGCTAATCAAAATAGAAAATAAGTGTGTCTGGCTAAAAGGAACAGGTGGAAGGCTCTGATCAGAGACACCTGGAGATGTGTGGCTCTTCTGGCAAATTCAACATGCATAAAACCTCTCATGTTCTACCATAAAGGAAAGGCATTGGGCTCTGGCAATATTTTCCATTTTAAACAATTAAAACTATTCATTTTGTTTGGTATTTGTCACACTGTTACTGTGAATAGCAAAATAAGTCTGGCATGGTTTAGTCTTCTAGACACGCAGGCTGCTTCTCTGGGGGTGTTACGCAGGAGCTAAATGACAGTGAGAGTTATGAGACACTGCATTCTACTGTTTTGTGAAATCTGAGTGGTTAGAAATCCTCTCTTTTAGCTGATTTAGAGGAATAAAGATAATGAGCCACATGACTCTTTTCAGCCAACCATGAGATGCGATTTAATTTGTAGCTCATGGAAGTGAACGCATATACGACAGCTCTCTCAGCCTAGTGAAAAGCTGAATACAAAAGATTCTGCATCATCCTCTCCAATTAGAATATATTCTGAAATATATTTATAAAGGTAAAATTGTCAATGCCACCTATTGGTAAAAAAGTAAAATTGCAGACACATTTTAATAATTTGGGTAACAGAAAAGATGCTGGAGAAAAGTAGTATTTAGTTACTGCTCTGTTTGTTGTGACAATTTCAAGTTGAAATGTTTGCAAATATGTAATTTTTGTTGACTTATTTGATGCCTGTGATTTAGAGGAAAAGAACTACCAGGGAAGCAAGTCATCACAGAAAACAACCAAAGAGCGATGAAGATATAAACGTGGTGTTGAATTAATGATGGAGGCATGTTGCTGCTTGCCCTTAAGGACCAAGAACTTCAGAGGTCTTAAAAGTTTCAAAAATTCAGCAGATTAAATTGGTAACGGTACGAACTCTAACACCTATTAACAAGCAGCAGTATGTCTGTGGCTAATGGAATAAGAGCATTTGTGGAACCCCACTCAGTATCATCTCATTTAATCAATAATAAATAAATAAATAAATAAATAAATAAATAAATAAATAAATACATCAGAAACATGTTTGAGCCCAAGTACTTGGTGAAAAAATACAGGACTCATTTGTTACTTTTGAACTCTGCTGGATAGAAACAAATCTTTAAAAAAAACTAAAATAAAACAACTCAGATGTTTACATTTATTAATTCTTCTCTTTCAGATACCTAAATATTCATTACCACACAATTTTTTATTTATATGCATAATACCAGAGGGGTCCAGTAAGGGAAAATAGCTTAGACTCATTAAAACACATTTTCATTTGTGGGCAATTAGACACCGATGTTGAGTCTTACCCAATTCCTAACTAGGCTAAAAGTCTAAGTTCACTAATAAACTAATGTTTGTAAAGTTTTACTTTCTTAGAGGATTCTAGTGAGTATAGATCTTTCTATGTATGTCTCTGCATTCAGTAGACATTCATAAATCACACCAGACTAAGTATATCTTTATGACAATTTTTATATTCTCAAAATGGCAGCCTGATATAACACCACAATTTGGTACTCATACATCAAGATTTTATTTTACTTTAACACCCACTAAACCCTGCCAGACTTCAGGGATGGTTAAGTAGTTGTGTATATTTATAGAGATTTAGCACTATTAGTTTTATAAGCTAATATAATTAAAAAGGTAAGGAACATGGTCTGATAAAAAAAAATCACATGAAGCCAGTGGGTACAGATATAATTCATAAAGGGATATTTCACATTGCTAGACGAAAACATAATCATTGCACATAAGCATAATTGCTTCCTTGCTGATTACTTTATAGTGTACTGGAGCTAATATTTCATAAAACAGAATTTGCTGCCCAAGAAACAGGCCATCTCCTAGCACCTACAGAGAGGGGTATCTTGAACTGGTCTTCCAGTGACCTGGTGACTTCGCTTCTATTAGAAAAACGAGCAATCATGGTTTGGGGGCGTGAAGTCATAAATGACCGGCAAGGCGCGTACTTGGAAGGCAGTTGTTATGCGTTCAATGTGGGGGTCAGGGTACCACTCCAGACTGAAACATAACATCACCATTTTTGAGAGCTCTCTGAAATGGTACCTGAGAGAACACTAAACAGCTTGGCTATTAAGAAAGCACAAATGATATGCTCAGCCATTTGCCTGACACATTATGTAAAAGCAGAAATGGCTGCTGTGGGGAAGCAAAACTGCTCCTTCACTATCTCACACCCAGGGCCCCCGGTACCTCTCCCCCCAGCCCGACTCTCCCTTTTCTAAACCCTCGGAGGGTCGTGTGTAGACGACCTACGGCAGCGCTGGTGCTACCGACCTGGCTAGGTGTCTGCCATAAGCCTGTGCTCAGCCACGCCCTCCGCCTGAGGCTGAGAACACCGCGCTGTCCCTGCCACTCAAGCAGGCGAGCTGGCTATTTCCCGAGTCCTGTGCCCTCAGCTCTGTGTTCTGCTTTTCCACCTGGACTCCATCCCTTGCTGTTTCCAGGATCCCACCCACCAAATCGTCCACGTCAGGGAAGTCTGTCAGCAACTAGCCATGAGGTAAAGGCAGTCTTCTGGGTGGACGGCATGGATGTAGGAGGCAGAAAAAGGAGGGAGGGTGCACTGTTGCTCTCAGTCTATCAATAGCTTGACTCACCCAAAATCAAAAAGTGAAGAGGCCCCAGAAATAGGAATGGTGAGAGACTGATCGTGTCTCAGAACTTACCTGTTCTGTCTTCCTTCTTATGCTTCAAGGTGAACACCTGTTCTTTAGAAGACAGTGTCTCCTAAAGGCTTCACTGCCAACAGTTTTATGCAAAGAAGGAATGAACACAGGCAAACGGAACACAGATTTACCCAAAGTCGTTCCTCCCTTGGTATTCTGATCTTTGACACTAAATTGTCAACACTCAATTGAAGGGTAAAAAAAAAAAGTACCAAATCACTCCTCAAAGAACATCTGTTGAGTTAAGCCACAGACATAATACCGTCTCATATTTTTCAAATACAGACCATCTCAGAGACTGGAAGTATCAAAATGGACTGTAAGACTACCTGAAATTAAAGATACAACAGAAGAAAAAAAAAAGAAAGAAAAGAAAAGAAAAGGAAAGGAAATAAAAATAAAAAGAAAAAAAGATACAACAGAGGAAAAAAATTAAATGAAATGAAAATAAAAAGGAAAAAATAAAAATGATACAACAGAAGAAACTCTTAAAAATATATATTTGTGGCAGGCCAATTATATATGAAACCTCTCATGGAACTCATTAAAAAAATTAAACTAAAAATTCACTTCACATTTGTTAATACAGTTGAGGTTTTTGGATTTAGATGTCCTCCTTCCAAAAAAAAAAAAAAATCTGCTGTCACAAAGAATGCAAGTAATTAAGAGAGAAAGCACAGCTGTTAAAGGACACACTAATATTAGCCAAGTTTTCATATGAAGGAGACTTTATATAAAGAAAGAGGCTTGAGAGGGTACAGCGCAAGTTGTAGGGCGCATGCTTCGCGTGGACAAGGTCCTGGTTTCAGTCCCCAGTATCCTCTCTAAAAAATAAATAAGTAAATAAATAAACTTAATTTTAAAAAAAAGAAAGAGAGTTTTCACTCCATCACAGATTTCAAACCTCAGATCAGCCAGTCTGCGAGCGCACAAGCCCGCGAGAAGGGAAGCGCCCCTTCCGTCTTACCCATAGGTCTGTTCCTGTCCCTGAGGTCCCTGTGGCTGGGGTGTCGATAGGAGTCCCTGTAGTGGTGGGCGATGGCCATATCATCCAAACGGTAATGCTGAGGGGGCGGCGGGGTGGGGTGAGGCAGGCCGTTGGGCTGGTAGGGCAAGCCGTTACTCGGACTGTACCGCTGGCCGGGGCTAATAGTGCATGGTCGTTTGCTTGGATGTTCTGAGTGCAAAGGCTCTCTGTCAAAGCCATTTTCTTTGGTTCTGAGGAGGGGAGAGAAGAGAGTGTGTTTCATAATGTACTCAGAAACTGGCACAGTTCAGATACTCAAGGTTTGAACTTGTAATGGAAACAGAACATTCCTTTGGTGGCCAGAAACTTCCAAGAACTCAGCTTCCTAGAAGACCGGTGGGAATCCACTGAAACCCATGCTGAGGGCGAATGACCACAAGACGGCTCCCAGGAGAACATGTTCCCCTTCTCGTCAAATTAGCCAACATCTTCCCAGGTGGCGCTCGTGTGGTTAGGTCACCATCAAGAGGAAACCGGAACTCCCCTCTGCAGACACCATTTTCATCCAGAAGCAACTACTTGATTTCTAACCAATTACCCTGAGACCGGCTGCATTCGGTGAAGATTCATCCAGGTACCAAAGCATCACCCTTCAGCTGAGTTTTTTCAGTACGTCTATTCCACTGATCCAGCCTGGTATCTGACCTGCACATCAGAGACCCTCTACATGGGCTGTGTTGTTCAATACAGTGGCCACACATGGCTCTTTAAATGAAATGTAAGTTAATTACCATTAAATAAAGTTTAAACTTCAGCTCTTCAGTAGAGGTGGCCACATGTCGGGTGCTCTGTCGCCACTGGGGGTGGGTGGCTACCGAATGGGACAGCACAGAAACAAATCATTTCCATCATCTCAGAAAGTTCTGTTCGGCAGCAGCGACCAAACTGAACCAGTGCAATGAAACAGCGCAGCGTCAGGCATTCCAACATTACCCTGGGTCACCAAGATAATCTATTAGCAGTCACACACAGCTGGCTGGGATCAGAAGGAAGACCCAGGCGAATCCCCTTATGTTAAAGTTGAGGAAACGCACGCCAAGGGAGCACGAGTGACCGGTCTGGGGTCATCGGACCTCAGGGCAGGACAGACACACCCTGACTGCACTTCAACACGTGACACACAAAACCCTGAACCTGGCTTTCAGACAGAATGCATTCCATCGGTGAGCCCCGATTACTCATCACTGCTCCTAGATTCTCAAACAGAAGTAAGGCTAAAGAAATATTTTCTGCCTGAAAGTACCTCTGAGAGACTAACTCAGTACACTCAGTAAGACAGGAGCAAGCCACACCCACCTGTGCCTGGGGGCGCAGCTCCCAGACTGATTTTTCCCTTAGGTATGTATGGCTCCCTCACAAGACCAGCACTCACTGTATCCTTAGACCAGTGGGAGCTTCTGTCTTCCCCTGGAAAATTTCCCCTAAGAATTCTACCAAGTCACAGTAGCTGCAGACTTCCGCATGCCTGTTTGATTTTTGGTTGGTTAGGTTCAGAGACTTTAAGACACCTTCGCCACTTGCCCAGTGCCGAGCACAGGCTTTGAAGAAACCGGAGGGATCTGAGTGGAAACTGACTTGACAACAGGGATCATGAGGGGCAGCAGGATTCCACAGTGAAACATCCTGTATGTCCCTTTAGGGTAGGGCCCCAGTGACAATTTACACACACCAGATTAAGTAGGACAAAGGACTCAGGGACAGAAGGTACAGGCACACTGAGAACTGTGAGAAGCTGCAGAGTTCCACGCGAAACGAATACATGCCCAACGCACGCTGAGGGAGACGCACTCTTCCGACGCCAGGAGACGGACCAACATTGGAAACGCCAGCAGGGCACGGCCTCTGTGGGAGTGTTGACCAGGAAGTCTCAATGCTGCTCCCATCAAAGTACGTGTCTGCACTAAAATCTTCAGCCTCCATACATATCCATCACTGATCAGACTAAGATGTCCAATATAGCTCAAACATAACCTAAATGAACTGCTTTAAAATAATTTTTCAAAGTGAAGGGAAACATTCGAGATATCGATTTGTCTCCTTAGAGGATTAGCTATGTGATTCTAATCTGTATTTCCAAATCCTATACATTTCTGAATAATACATTTCAACATTCAATGCATAAACATTTCCAGCATAAATCAGTTGGAAAATACTGAAGACTAAAAGTAGCTATGAACGTAATGCCAACACAGCACCTACCTTACTGGCAGTGTGGTGTAGTGGAAAGAGCACTGGACTGGAAATCAAGAGACCTGAGATTTAGTCCTGGCTCTTCCACGACTAGCTGTGTGACCTTGTGCAAGCCACTTAACCTCTCTGGACCTCAGTTTGCTCATCTGTAAAATGAAAGCGTTGGACTAGATCAGTGGTTTTCAGACTATGCCACCTGAGGTGCTTAGGGATTCTGTAGGCAATAAAGAATTTTTACCCTAAACAATCTAGATTTAAAGGGCCAGAGGAAGCCACTTACTCATTCTAAACTTTGAGGTTCCACCTAAGATTTCATTTTTCTTTTAAAGGAAAAAGTCTGCTATTAAAATCAAGTTTGAAAACCACTGGACTAGGATGACTTCTGAGGTCCCTTCTAGTTTGAAAACTCTGAAATTTAGTTATTCTATATTTATATCTAAATGTCATTTGTACAGAACAGGGAATATGATCAATATTTTATAATAACTACAAGTGGAGTGTAATCTTTAAAAATTGTAAATCACTATGTTGTACACCTGAAACTTATATAATATTGTACATCAGCTGTACCTCAATAAAAAAATAAATTTGTTTTAAAAATGTCATAGTTATGCTGATTGGAACACACAGGGCTGATGGTCCTCTGGCCAAACTACGTCTGAATCAACAGACAACTTCTGTGCTTTGCTTGGAACGACAGACTATTTATACCTGATTTTTTGTGTGTGCAAAATAGAAAACAGTCTCTAAATACCTTATAGCAGCCTAAATATCTAAACATCAAAACATTTCTAAATATCAAACTGTCTTTTATCCAACTGCGTCAAACCATCTCAACTTACTGGTTTTGTGATAAAACCCTTGTCCAGAGATGACAACACTGGAAGAATTCTGTTTCCAAAGTAGTTAGAGATTTTGTTCGTCTCTGCCCTCAGATCAGCCCTCTGATCAGTGCTTTTACTTCCCCTCCGAAAACAAGGACAGTAAGTCCTTAGAAGCAGGGTCTCAATGCTGTCCTGTTATTTCTATCGTGTCCCTGTAATCTTGTCCTGGGTCCCATCTCTCCCGCAGTTTATTGGAGCGATAAGGCTCACCACCTCACAGAGGTAGTTATATTTTAGTAGCAAAGCATTAAAACGTTAAAACGGCCCATGGAAATAAAGTTACCAAGTCTCCCTGGTTGCCTCCCACCACTCGTGTCACTTATAAAGCCGATGCTATTCAAAGGATGTAAGCGCAGAAAGGTAGCCGAAACGACTGAACTGCTACTTGTTGACTTCTTAGAAATGCCTAGAACTTTCTACACCTCATCTGCTTGGGCAAATTCCACACTTGCCTGTTATTTGTTACCCTTTGAAAGTGCATTAGACAAAAACCAACAAAAACTTTTCACTGTCCCGTAGCAGCATACCCTTGAAATAACTCACATTCTAGTGCGACGCCTGCCACATCTTATGGATTTCTGGAAGGCATTTTTTGTTTTTTTGTATTCTATCTCCCTGCTTGGAGAAATTTTCCTGACTATAACCTAACCACTTCAACATTTAGATCTCAGTCACTTCTCTCCCAGGGTCAGATGTCCTAAGAGTAGAGAAATGCTCAGGACTCAGCTGTGTGACCTCGAGACAGCCTGGGAAAGTTCACCTCTGGCTTCAGCCTCCTGCCCAGTAAAACAGAACTAAGAGGAAACCATACACGTTTAAAAACAACGCTTAAGAGACAACCTAATTTACACCTTACAGCACTTGAGGCTGTTTTTTTCTCAAGTCCTCAATAACAGAGGCTGTAAACTGACTTATTTGAGGAAGAAAAACAAGCTTTAAAAAAAATTTCCTCTATATAAAATATTTTAAATGTCATAATTGGCTAGTATGCACTGATAATCCATTAGTAATACGGGAATGGGGAAGAATTAAGGAAAAAATTATTAAGCTCATGGCAATAAATAAACTAAGAGGACCGATCAATCTCTTATGTAACAGGAACAGGCATGAGTTTGTTTCCTGATTAAATTTTTTAAGTGGGGGAAGTATCACTAGAAAGACCGTTCTAGGGACAGGAAAACTGGTGTAGCATAGTAACCCTCAGGCTGGCAAGGAAGGAACATAAACATCTCTGATCTCAGTCCTGTTACCAACAAATGCATGCCTTAGGCTCTGACTTCTCCAACTGATCGCAGGCATTTCAAACAGAACGTGTCTCTAACTCAATAAAAATAAAAGATTATACTGTACAGCACAGGGAAATATATTCAAGATCTCATAGTAGCTCACGGGGAAGAAGAATATGAAAACAAATATATGCATGGTCATGTATGACTGAAGCACTGTGCTGTACACCAGAAACTGACACAACAATGTAAACTGACTGTAACACAATAAAAAACCAAAACCAAAACCAAATCAAATGGAACGTGTCTCAACTGACCTTGTGTTTCCCTAGTATCTCCTACACTGGACAATTATGTCACCTTCTACCTGCCACCAAAATAGAAACATGGACGTCACGCTATAGCTTTGTTCTCGAAATCAAGTCCTCCTGGTCTCTTAAGCATCTCTGTCCTACCCCAGGACGCCGTATCTTGTCCTGACCACAACACTGTCCACTCCATGGGCATCTCAGCCAGAGCCAGGGCTGAGACGCCGGCCGAGAGTCTTTAAATACATAAATAGTCTTTACTTTTGTATTCTAGAAGCCTATATCTAAATCTCGGGGGGTGACCGTTCTAGTAAAGAAAAGCCCAAAGACATTAAGATCTTAACACGAACGCCACCTTCCTTCCCTGATCTAATTCATGCAGTTTGTTGAGGCTTCCACAGAGCGGCTAGACGCTGAATCAAGGGCGGAGCGGGGTCATTTATGGGCATATTTTTAAAACACAATTCAGTAAAAAGATCTCTTCAGGAATTATCAGGGAATAGGTGAGTTTAGACAAGAATTTTCCATAACACCCTACTATTGGTGCTGAATAATGTATCTGAAACAAAATACATTACAAATTCCCCTGTCTCCTTGAAAAGAAAATCAAACCTGACTCTTCAGGACAACCTGCGGTGACTCCTGTGTTTTGCAGAAACACCGCCTTCCAGGAGATGGTGAAGGACAGAGAAATGAATGTCTCAGGACCATCACCTCTGGGCCTTCCATCTCTCTGCTGCTCAACAAACACCGAGGGGATAACGTCCTGAGCAAAGCGCTAACACCTTCAGGAATAAATGAGATGCTGGTGGCAGATGCTGGCCACCCCCGGCAAAAACATGATACCCAGACCTGCGAGGACTACAAGATGTGGGTTCACAGAGCTTTGCCTCCCACAAGGAGGAGGTGGGATACTTTGGGCGCCTGTCTTCCGAGCTGAGCTCAACAGTCAGACCATCTGCGAGCAGCTGGCCCTTTATCTTTGATAATTTCTGGCCACTGTAGTCAGTTTCTACCGTTCCCACTGCCTGGGATTAGATATTCTAATCTGTCATCTACACATTCCAGTCGGAGCCTTCTTAATTTTTTTCTTGTTAGTGACCCAACCGCGGCGTTTCGTTCCCCGGGCTGTTTTTGTGGATGTGGGTGTTTCACAGATGCATATTTTAAAATGACAGAAAGCAAGAAAATAAACAAGAAGGCAAAAGACTCTTAGGGGAAAGGCCATTTGCTTTACAACTAAAAAATGACTGTATTAAATTAAATTTGGATTATTTATTGGTGCACCTTGTATTCTGCTTGATGTTCTGTGCTTGTGGTGTTTTGCTCGGTTTTGTTTTAGGTATGGGTATGTGTAAGACACACTACCCCGAGCTTTGCTGGGCACGAAGATCAGTGGGACCTGATCCCCAGCACCCCCCGGAGATTATGGTTTGGTAGTAGACTCAAATTGTTTTTGCAAGTGTGCCAGCAAGAAACTTTTTACCATGAACACAATTTAATTTAATAAGCGATGCAAGACTACTATACTTTTACACAGGGCTTGAACTCGGGGGTACCATAAAAAGTACAAAAGTGGAGATCAGAGGCAGAAAAGACCACTCAGAATGTACATTTGAAAGAGCAGGGCTGTGGAGTTGGCTCCAGTTTGGGTCCGGCTACTTGCTGGCAGTGTGAACTCAGGAGGCTTAATCTCTATGAGCCTCTGTTTTCACCCACAGACTAGGGATGGTTATTTCAGAGCTACTGAGGGAACTCAGGAGAGAACCTACAGAAAGAGCCAAGCACATTTTTGGATTCAGTCCCTTAACCAAAGCGCTTTCTTTTCAAGCTGAGGCATTCAGGAGCTGGGATATACAAACAGAGTTGTAAGAACATGGGCATTCAAGGCAGAGAACCTAGGGGTTAGAATCCACCCCATCAGGGGTGGACACAGCATCCAGTCTGCCTGGATCTCCGCAGTAGGACTGACAGGAAGTAAGTGCTACGTGTCACTATGTAAATTATTCAGCATGGGCCTGGCACATCCTAAGTGCTCAGTAAATAGTAGCCATTATTAGAATATTTATGATTGGGAAGCCTTTGCTCAGATGGTAGAGCCTGTTTGAGTAAGCCTGCAAAGTATGATTAGAATTATGATATATAAGAACTCCAGCACAGAACAGAAACCATCAGTCAGAATACAGACTAAGGCACGAACGTGTTCAGCAGGGCTGGACCCTAGGACAGCAGCAAAAATAGAACCAGCAAATTCATGTTGAGGCTGGAGTGTGGAGAGGCCAAAACGTTCTCTACAGCCACGCAATCTTCCCCATCAAGTAAGGACAACTTAATGCTATTTCTCTAGAAGCCTTCAGAATTGATGTGACTAATATATTAAAAAAAATTAGTAATTTCTATGGGGATGATTATTGTCTTCTTGAAACTGAAGACTGCAAGAAAGATACAACACAAAACTAGAATGCCTGAATGTAATACTAATTTCCCATATTTTTTCATAGAAAACTGAATGCAGTTGATAATACAAATTTAATTCTGACTTGTGCAATTAATTCCACAATTCCTTGCAAAGTGCACCTATCTCTTCTCTTTAGAAAGACAAAAAGACTGAACCGCATTCATTTTGCAGAAAAGGGAACGTGGACCTAGTAAGTTCAGCTGGCGTGCACTCTGCTGGCAAACACTCACCCAGCACAGTTTCAGGATGGCCTCCTCACAGCCCTCCGGCACCCGTGTTCTCTATTCCACTTGCTAAGCCAGGAAACCAGGCTGACTGTGGGTCCTCTCTTGTTGTAAAGATTTATATAAAACCTCAGAACATTACACTACTCCACTTACCCACATGAGCAATTACAGAGAAGAAACACATGAGGGAAAGCAAGGGGGGAAAGACATGATTCTTAGCGGGGCTCTTCTTACTTCAGCTGCGCACAATGAGGCGTATTCTGTGCCCCTGGAGGACTTCAGGGACGTAAATACGCTGGCTTCTCCAAGAAGGAGCTTTGTTACTTGAAGCATGTTGTTTGGGCCTTAGTTTTTCTCAACCGTAAAGAGAAAGGAATGGCCTGGTAAACCCATAAGATCCCTCAGATGACAAATTATATACTTCTGAAGCTCAAGAAAGTCTTCTGAGAAATTAATGGTTTAATAATTGGGGGAGCAGGAGGAAATGCATATTAATGCAACTATGTGGCCATCGTGACAAAAGTCAGGGTGTGTTAAACAGAGTAATTTGAAGCATAATTACATTAAGATCTTATATATGTATGTATATATATGTCTATCTGTATATATTTGTATGAAGGGGATTAATACTTAACATCAATCACTTGAAATGAGGGGGCAGTGGAGAGAGCGTTACCCACACAGAACCGATGATCATTCAGTTTAATTTCTTAAGCAGTGAAGCTCCTCTGAGTCAGAAAATCAGTGTAACAGGTGAGAAGACGATGGTAAAGACCAATTATAACAAAAAAAAGCTGCAGCATCTAAGCTGTGAGGAAGGATGGCAGTGATACAATCAACACAACAAAGGCATCTTTTTAAACTTAATGACTTTTATCTATTCTGTAATCTCAAAGTAAGGCAGCCCATCAGACTATGCCCCCCCCTTCTCACTCTATCACAGAGTCTGTCTTCATGGCCATCAGGGTGAGCAGTTTTAAATCAGAACTTCCTAAACTTTCCCTAACATTTTAGAGGAAAAAAAAAAAAGAACATGATTTTAAAATGAAAATTGTCTTTTTCTAATTTGCGTTCTGCGATATTCTACCACAGACCTACAAATCTAGTAGAGTTGTTCAGGGATTCACCCCAGAGCTATTTTTAAAAAGTAGAATACATTTCACTCTTCCATTCAGAGAAAAAAAAAAAAAGATTTCATAGACTTCTCCAGAGTATTCATTTCTCTGTAAATAACAGTAATGCTTAAAATATATATATATGTATGTATGTGTGTATATATATATATATATATAACCAGCGATGATCATATTTAAGGATGAGAAGTTACATTTGCCAAAACCCAGCCCTGAAACACGTGATGACTGTTTAGGAGATTAAATCAGCCCTCCTCACGGAATTTAAGCCCCCAAAGTTGTAAACAAAATATAGAGCGCTCTTTTGTTCGTGACATGTCATGAACAAATTACCAAAATGTGTTTTCTTCTCAGGTGTCAGTTTTTCCCTCTTTTAGTGACTGATGGTTCCCAGTGTTATTACAGAAACAGATTGATCTTTTTAATGAGCCAGTTTAATAGACTCCAAAATCTCACCGTGGCTGCTCATCCATGTCAGACCATATGCACCAACAAAACATTCAGTAAAACAAAAAAGCTCTGCTGTCAGACAGCTCCACACTCTATAAAATTTCATATAGTAGATGTGGAGATACAGACAAATAACCAGAGAGGAAAATGCATATGCAAACACGATGCAGAAAATATATGCAAAGAAATACTGTAAAGGCCCATATTTTCTTGGCTCGGATCAAATTCCCACAAGATACAAATGTATTTACACAACATACTCTCATTACCCTTCCTCCTAACTCTAAGGAAATCCATTTGCTATCCTTCCATTATAACACACACGTCAGGTTTTCCACGTGAAAAAGAATGTTCCATCCAAAGCTCAACCGTGTGGGTTCTGACTCCAAAAACTATGAATAACCAAAGGGAGAGAGAATGAGAAGGGGGGGGTGGTTCCTTCAAGAAAACGCCACCTGATTGGACGCAAACACGCACGCGCACACAGCCACCGCTCAGCAGAAGGAAAAGGCCAGTTTCCTGTGGAATTTACGCGACGTCTGCGTACTGACGTTAGCACACGGCCCAGGGCTCACCTCCGCACAGTTCAAGGGAGGTCTGACGTCACGGTGCATTTAATTACAAAAGCTGGGAAAGAACCAGCGGGGAAATGGCTGGGAATGAAGAGAAACGGATAAAACAAGTTCTCGTTCTACCGGATATGGTTACTTACCAGTCAGGGTTTCTAGACTAGACTGTGCCCATTTCTAAATTGGCCTATAGGATTATCTTCACATTTACCACGGCTGTCTGACTCTTTCCCTGTTATCCCCTCCTCCACCCAAACAGATGTTCTTCCCAATGTCCCACCTAATTCTCTCCCTAATTCCTTTTGCCACATTGTCTTGGAAAAATGGAGCTGGGTCATCAATACTGACTTCCTGTGGGGTAAACGGGTAGGGTCAGACAGGAACACACACTGAAGCATCTCTCCTTGAGCTGCTTCTTGGTTTTCAGCACCGCGTGGACATGCCATTCAGACACTTGGATTTAGCAGCTGCCTTTGAAAGCCCAAGTACTAAATGCTTAAATACGACTAAGAAAATACAACTTGCAAAACTGAGAAAGTAGCGCTGTGGGAAGGTCACGTATGGAGGTGGGTCCATAGCAGGTCAGAAGTAAACTAATGTAGAACCTTTTGCTTTAGGAATTTTAAACTATTAAGAGGGCCTATGTCAAGAGGAGAAAAATTGCAGAGATTGCAGCATAAAAACTGCTTCCCAGGGGATTATGTAATAACTGTATATAAACTGGCTAGCTTTTAATAACATTCTGATTTGTAAAGCAGCCAATACGTTTAAGGGTAGCTAAGTCGGTGACAGATGTCTCTGAGCTGCCCCAAGGATCGTCAGCTCCCATGAATCTGTGTCAGAGCGTTAGCCTCTCAAAGGCTGGTAAACTCTTGCCTGACGAAATGCAGAGAGAGAGGATGGCTAAGTAAAGAAAGGAAACAAAGCCCATGACACGTACGTTTCTGAAAATAATTTCAAGGTTCTCCGTATTTTACAAATACTTTGCAAGACGGTGCTAATAAGACCATATTCCTGTGTTAAAAAATGGTTATACATGAGGCTGAGGTAGCCAGGAAATGATTTTAATCAGGTGCATTGCAGGTTTCATGTATATGCCTACCCAACAACTGCTTTGCAGGGTTTAATGGAGAAGTGACTTCATTTTACATTTCTTAGAATTCTCGGTTATGAGACCAGCCTGCCTGGTAGGAGGAATACTGATTGGCAGGTAGCATTTTTCAGCAAAAATGCCATCTATTAGTTCCATTACTTTACTCTTTGTCGTCACCCAGTCCATCCAGCTTCCCGGAAGATTTCTCTTAGTTCCTATAAAGCCAAATTAAATACCTACTGCATAGAGTTTAGGCCAGCTTTCAAAATCATCATGTTTTGAGAAACCTTGGAACAACAGGTTTCCTAACACTGAAGGGTAAGTATGTGGTCGGGATGAATTATACAGTAAGTGAGAATTTTAATACAGGCACACCTCGGAGGTACTGCGTGTCTGGATCTAGACCACTGCGATGAAGCTCATATTGCAATACAGCCAGTCACTCAATTTTTTTTGGTTTCCCAGTGCATGCAGAAGTTATGTTTACCACTAGTCTATGAAGTGTGCAGTAGCATTATGTCTAAAACACGATGTACATACTGTAAGTAAAAAATCACTGCCAAAAAATGCCCGAACAATTATAAGAGTAAAATCAATGATCACTGATAATAAGTCACCATAAC